>NC_056739.1:509254735-509262235 GCF_019279795.1 Protopterus annectens
CACACATTTAACATACCTACCCATAATGTATGCTGTACATGTTCACTTATTGTTGCTGTTAACTGCACTGCATCACAGTGGTCACCATGGTGGCATATCTGAAGGGCATGTAAGAGACCTGCAATATAACTAAAAACCTGTCATTGCAAGATGTGTGCACAGAGATAAACATAAACATAATGGTGGAACAAATGGCCTACAGTAGGCACATGTCTAAAACATCACCCTTATACCGTACTACAACAGTGTATATACCACTATTACAATGGCAACTGTTACAGATCTACACAACGCATATCACAATACTGCATTCCGCAAGCATTACAACCTTTAATGTGGTCCTAACATGAGCAATGAATGTGTAATATGGAATCCTATGTTAGGACAGAAAATATGGGGAATACATACCTTAACAAACACTGGAAGCATATTTGTGCATACACTCCAAATAATATATTGTGGAAACAGCTTTTGAGGTACTGACAGCATTCACCCTTCATGAGTAAGCACCTTCCAGCAAGTACAGGTCCTCAATGTCACACCAAGAAATAGTCTGCTGTCTAAGATGTCGGTCCATTAAATGTGCCCACTCACTTGCAACAGAGGCAGTCATGGCTTGCACACATCTTACAAGCCACGTAATGGATCTATACCCAACAGGTAGCATGCAGGAGGGGAACATGTAGCCTTACCTCATTATTGTATATACCATGGCAGACAGGGCAGACAGTCATGTATGTGACGAGTATGTATGGGACAACATTAATGTAGAAAATAAACAGATGGCCATCCAAGACAGATGATGACACATGTTGCAAACTGGTCATGCAGGCTCCCTAGTAAAATGCCGCAACACTGAGGGAGTTGTAGGAATGTTTAGCAAGTACTGGCTGCACAGTACCTGTGTTGACAATCACCTTGACTCTGCATAAGTGTGGCCCATGGGTTACGGTAATCAGGTGGGACAGTTGTTCCACAGGAAACATCAGCCATGGCTCTCTAAAGGTAGCATATGCATAACATCAAAAGTCCCCCAAAGGCATGTGTTGCAATGTGTAGTGGTGTACCAAGACCAAGTTGGAAACCTACAGACAGTATCAGTTAAGATACATGTGCTGCACAAGCAACACATCACGCCACCTCAGGCCCACCATCCCCATCTGTAACATGCTGGTGCCAGTGTACACCTGTATGTTTGCCATTCAATAGCAGGGACTAGGCCAGTACACATGGTGTTCTGAATTTAGGACACTGCAAAATGGCACTCATGTATAGCCCATTGTTGTCAAGCATCTGCAAAATGGCTGAGGATGTGGGGGGGGGTGTCATCCTGAAATACAACAGTGAACTGAAGCAGACATCCAAAGCTCACTAAGAATGGCTGTATCTGCACACAGTCAAGGTCATGGATTGTGGCAGACATAACTCTGACTCCACAGCAATAGTGAAGGCACTGTGTGACCTCCAAGGGCTGTGCATATGGGCTGACCTTGCAATCTTGCAGAGTTGGGGGACATTTGTAGGGCACAGTGACCAATACTGACAAATGCAGATGGCCCATGCTAGTATACCCCTTCCAGGAATAGTGACTGCTGTAGTACACTTAACAGTTGGTGCAACAAACCATCATGTAAAGGGTGTGCACACGTATGCACCCACAAATTGTATACATCTCAATCAGCATCTTCACAACTGACACATTTGTTTGATACTGCATTTGATTGCACAGGTCATGCATCACATATCAGGTTCATGTAATGGCATATCAGGGAAGAGGGTGCCATGTCAATAAGGGTATGTACACTCCTCATAGCCACAGTAAGGTTTGAAGGTTGTCAGTGTAATTGTATTTTATTGGTCATACATGCATCGCTGATGATGACATCTGCAAATCAGACATCAAGCATTCACTAAATCTCAGGTATGTGTCAGACAAACACATAGGGGCTGTGAGCAGCAGAGCAAACATAACTGACACACATATACACATTCAGCAATGGTGTGTACCCCTGTGAGGTATGGTGCACTGTACATGCCAGGGTGCTGAACAGGTGCACAGCAATACTGTATACATGGGTAAAATGTGTTCTAGGGAAAGGGGCATCACCTACTAACACAATCCATGCATCACCGAGATGTATAATGTTGGTAACAGGGACTGACTATAGCTGCAGTGCATGTTGTTGAGTGCCATATGTCATGCAGGTTGACACATGGGTAATGAAAGGTCTGTGTGTAATATCTTTGTGCAACCTCAGCTGTAAGTGTGCATGTGTGTGTGTGTGTGTGTGTGTGTGTGTGTGTGTGTGTGTGTGTGTGTGTGTGTGTGTGTGTGTGTGTGTATACAGTTAAGCAATGATGTACAGGTCTTAAAGTGTGTTTCTTGTTTTCCCCTCACAGGTGTTGAGGTGGGTCAGGGTCCCTCCTGCAGGCAAACTGATGTTAATTTCCATACAGACACTGACAATGATGAAAGGTGTATTGAGGCACAGGCAGGGTTGTCAGGGGCTGAAGCTGTGCCATTGTTTGACATTTCACTGTTATCCACCCCATCTCCGCACACAGTCACATTGCCTATACATACCCTTTCACCAGTGGCCATAGATGAGGGACAGTTGGCGGGTGGTGGCATGGGACAGGACAGTGTGGTGTCTATGGCACATGTGTCTGGACACAGCAGCCATAGCCGGATGCCCGGTGAGGTACCACAGAGGCAGATGTACAGGGTTGCTCATAGGAGGCAGCTGGTTATCATGCCCCTGGCAGAAGTGCCACATCTGGTGTCAGCAGATGCATGTTTCAGGCCATCATGGAGATGCAGGCATGTATGGAATGGGATACCAGACAGGGTCTGAGGCTGCAGAGGGCTACTCATTCCTCTGTTATTGACAACATCCGTGATCTTGCAGGTGCCCACCATTATTTTGCAGAGGTCCTGGATAGGCAGTTGGGTGAGATGGTGGGAACCCTCGACTGTGGAATGTCTGTGCTTGAGAATATGGTGGGAGTAGTGCAACAGCCATGTGGATGTAGGCCAGCAACACCAACAGCTGGAGGTCAATGTGGATGTGCAAGATATCAGAGCCACTCCTGTAGTAGCAGTACCAGCCCCAGCACTGCAGGGGGTGCTGTCCACACCACAACATAGCAGGCCACATGCACATGGCCCTGGCCGGTCCCAAGAGGGACCCAGATCCAGCAGACGTATGTCATCATCAGGGGAGAGCACCATATCATGGCTTGTACCTGGTGGTGCCCGTGGAACCCTGGCAGGCACAGTTCTCTTGTTTGTGGCCATTGATGGTGAAGTGCACACCTTGCCAGGTACGGTCTACAGCTCTCCAACAAACCCCTGTATAGGGCAGTCACATGGCAGAACTGTGTGCATGCATATACACACACATCACCAACACAGCTAGGGCAACCCCATACCTACACACACCACATCACAACAACCCAATTAATAATGAAACCTCCTAACACAGGCACATGATGTCAAATGAATGGCTCAGTCTAGGTCTCTGGCAAACCCACAACACACCCTGTGCATATGATGACACCTGTGCCACATCCCTATCATCCATAACATTGATGCAGGGACAGGCTAATATGGTTCTGATGCACAGTGTACCAATGTAATGCTGTGTAACATGTTTTCAGAACTAAAGTTTAATGCTGATATGTCAGGATGTATAGCTGTCCAGCCATGATACATTATAGATGTTATTAACACTGAGTAATTGTGGTGTCCATAACATATTCCATTTGTGTTGTAGGTGTCCGTGTGTCAGCAGGATGTTGGTGTTCTGTTGTTTCCTACAAGGGGTATGGAACTGTGGTGACACCTTGACTATGCCATATCATGGGTACAGCTGAACACAAGTCACAGGTCTGTATAACAGTTACTGCATGTGCCACATGCCTGATAGGTCTAAGGGGTGTATACAGGTGACTGCATGGTGGCTGATGTCAACAGCCCTTCTACAGTGGACAATGGTAAGTGTACTGGGTAGTACACACCACATGTTTGTGTATAACACACATACTCACACACACACACACACACACACACGCACACACACGCACACACACGCACACACGCACACACACACACACAAACACACATGCTTTGGTGTTGATGCAATACACAGAGAATACTGTTCACATGGATGTATTTACTTTTGCAAGGAACCCACTTTAGCCTATGTAATTCCACCAAGAAAGAATAGGCACAACATTATATTGGGAAATAATCAGTCTGCTAGTTTAATGTAATTGACGATGGTCCTGGTAGGGTATATGACCTCTTCAGTCCTCAATTTGGTAAACATAAGTGTGCTGGTGTGGGTGTTTCAGCCCTACCCTTTGGGGGTGTGGGGTGGTGTAGAACCGCAGATATTGTGATTGACAACTACTTAATCTGTTAACATGACCTGTACAGTATTACAGCCAACTAAGCGGGGGATACACTCAACAATAACCACAATGATGGTGGCTATGTCCACAAGATCCACACCCAGCTATATATACCGACCCAAGTATTACTGTACAGCTATACAGTGGGGGAAGAGGGCATTTACACATCTACTACTAGTTGTGATGGAATGAATTTCCACAGGATGATACCTGTGAAATGTTAGCATTTGCCAGTCAGTTCTCTGACAGATGACCTCCTGGGACATGTATATTCTGCAAACTGAAGTAGATCCCTTCACATACACATGCACTCTTACTTGGCAACACTGGGACTAGAACCCCTACCTAGGTATGTATTGCTACTAATGTGTGTGGCCTTAACTGCACACACCACACAGCTTTTAGGATGAGGTGTGTTCCAGGTTACATGTTAATTGAAGAACATCACCAGGCCATATACAGTATGGTAATTGGGGATGTACTGGTTGTTTATGAACAATACATAGTGTGACATACTGTCATATACACATTGACAAACACATAACAGTCATACACATATCCGAGGGACCTGGGTTTATCAGTGCTAACTACCTTGTCAGTGTGTCTACTCTGTTACAGATAAGTTGCACACAACACATGCATCACTGGGCTGGATAGTGTAATCAGTTAACTGTATGGGTGATGGTGACAGTGGTCCCCATACAGTGGACCTTGAGACATGTACTGGGGGTACCATGGTGTAACGACAGTATACCCAGCACCCACAACCCACATTGGATATTGTACTCACTGAAACCAATTATAATACTCTGACATACTCATCATCACACATTGAACAGGACTGCAATACAACCCCTTGTCTATCTCAAGAGTGCTACTACAGGGATATGCATCTATCGCACATGCCACAGGGATAGTAGGGTGATGCATTGTCATGGCTCTCCTATGGTCAGCAACATCACTATTCATTATACTGTGTGGCAAGGTGTATTATATTAGGAGAATGTGGCCTCAGAATGCTGTACCCTACAAATATACACACTTGAACACATACACACACTTGCCAGAGCTCAAAGGGTAACCCATAACTATCTACCCATTTGTACAACTGTGTTGTGCTGGTACTGCAAGCTCCAGGTACCCCATAGTGTGAAGAGTGTAACAAGGTACATGTAATGTCCATTACAGCAACAGCCATATTTAACTATGGCAATGGGGAGTGTGCTGGGTGTGAAGGGCCTCGACAGGTCTACAAACACACAGACACCGTTATTCTCAGTAATGCACACTGACACATTTGTCAGTACTGGGGTCCATAGGTGCAGGTGTTCATAGGTGTGTACCAGGATATTGTCCATACACAGATGGGAAGAGTAACGGATGCATGTACAGTGGTATCATGCCACCTGCCATTTGCCAACAGGCCATCTATCCTCAGGGTGAGAGTTAAATGCAACATCCAATCATCTGGTTGCCTCTTGCAGAGGGCCATTGAGGTGCTCCAGTTGACATGTATGCAACATGTATTACATAACATTGTCAGTGTCTGTCTTGGAGACCTGTACTCAAGCATGTTCTGTTGGCTGTGGTAATGTAGTTGAGATATTTATGGCATGTGGTGCATACAGGGTGGGGATTTCTAGCTGTGGCATTCATAACACAGCTGGGCAGAAATGTCAGTGTCACTCAAGCATAGATTGCCTGTAAGCAGCAAAGATGGATACCTGATATCTGCACATCTGTACAGAGGACAGACAGACATCAGCTAGCCAATTGGTTATGCATTATGATGACTGTGTTGACAGACAGATATCTGACACTGATAAATATGCCATTACTACATGACAGCAGCCCTCAATGACATGTCCTATACACACAGTAGTCTACAGTTAATATCCACATGTCAGATCACTATCCAGTAGGAAATGCTTAATGACACATGGCCCACACACCAGGAACATGATAGTGAAGACTCAGAGTTCATCTTTGCATGCAGGGGTGTCTGGTTCCAGTACTACAATCTGCAATCTACTCTTACTTGGGAAAGCACTGTCAACAGTAGTAACGTAATGATACACTGCATGCCAGTGTGACTGCATATAACCTGGGATACTACCCATGTATGTAACACATTAAAATGGAAAAGAGGTTTGTACAAGCCATATATACCCAGGTGTCCCAGACAGTAGACTCACACCCCTTGCTACTGTAATGACAGCACATAGATGCATGTTATGTACATGGAATTAAATACACTTATTAAAAATATGATTTCCCTGCTATTTTATCAGACTGGAATGTGATCAAGCTGCTCAAAACTGCCTTAACCACTCTGTTGTCAACATACCTTGTTCTGCCTAGTAACAAAATAAACAGCTATTGCAGGTCCTGAACCCAGGACCTGTATATTACAGTCACAGGCTTAACCACTAAGCCATCAAGAATGAAAAAAAAATGACTGTTTTTTCCAATATATCTGTCAGTACACATACTGAATAGTAGTGAACAACTGCTTTGACTTCTGCAATTGTGTAGTACTTGTTAGTGATATTAGTGTTGAATCAAGTATGTTGTATTTAAATATACACATACCAGATACATATGGTGTGATACATCTGGGAAGGCATATGCGGCAGTCATGTTTGCGCATAACAAGGATATGGATGAAACACCAAACAACTCCGGTGCACGATACAATCTCATCTGGTGCTCGGAAAACCAAAAGTATGAAAAACACCAAAATATTCCAGCACTCAGAGCATAAAAACAGCCAGGTAAGCAAAAGGAGAATTTATTCCAAGCACAGACTAGTTTTGCACAAAGGCGTCATTGGTGTGTGTCTTAATCAGCAGTAAGCCACAGTTTATGTAGCAGTGTTTAAAAAACATTCAAGGAGACATGTACATTATTCCCCTTTAAACAATATAACAGCTATGTTAACTACATGTGCTGCCTACATTTAAACCAAGTAAAAATGTACAAATGTCCCACCCCACATTATACCTTATTTTAATACCAACAAAATTACTAAATTACCAAAAATACAAATATACCAAAATATGAAAATATGAAAATACAAAATAC
>NC_056739.1:509267235-509359735 GCF_019279795.1 Protopterus annectens
TATAGGCATGTAACAGCATGGAGTAACAGACACCTGTGTGAAAGTGCATACCCACAACCAATCTGAACAGAGCCATATATGGTAAGCGTACTTAATATTACAGTATATGGACTGTGTGAACAACACCATCCTCATATGCGCCACTCACACATTAACCCTACATATACTGGGCCAATACACAGTGTGTTCCGATGCCTGACTATGGTATGGGGCATGTGTCGTTCTGGCCCTACAAACATGTATGCCGATAGGGTACTATACACTGCAGCAGCATGCAACATCACATAGAACAGGACCAAGAACAATGACATCTACCATGGTCTGTACACAGGCCAGCAGGCCTAGGTACAAATTCACATTACGCACTCTGTCGACAATCCCCATAAGTACACAGACCTCACTACTGTACACACTGGAACAGAATGTCCAGGTTTTGTCCTCAAATATAAGGCCTACTATACATAATATGTCTTGCGGTCTGATATCTCACTGGCTTGTTATCAGGTATGATGTCAGTAAATAATGTACTGAACATATGCACCTCTTACTGCATGACATATGTACAAAGGTCAACAGAGGTGTGGCTGGAGGCACTAACACAGGGCCAATATTGACATGTTGCTGTGATAACACCCTTACATTTACTGGTGTAACAGGGTTTGTTGTGACATATGTCTACTGAGGGATATGAAGTCAGTAACTCACATGGCTGTCACCATGTACTGACTGCAATCCTCAGAGTATGCTACTGCATCTCTAAAGATAGGAAATGAGTAACACAACACATGTAAGACTCCAAACACTGGCCAGTCTGCAGATAGCTCTACAGGTGAGAGTTTCCCCAACCACATAACACTATCATGACAGATATTAAATCATGTAGAACAGCCATATCCACACAAACCCTGCTAAACCAACATTACTTCAAATGTAGAAGAGCACTACTTACATTCTGTCCTCATGTCTGGGACATTCCCCTCCTGATTCTTGGCCTGTCTCCACAGTGTATGTTGTTAGAGGTATATCCAACTACCCTATGTGATGCTGTTTGTCAAACATCCACATGAAGTCCTCACAATGAATGAAAAGGGCCAATGCTCCCATGAAGTGCTTAGTTATAGGAGTGTGTTTCCATGCAATTGGCTATAGGAATGATACCACAGCTGTTCCACATGCAGTCAGCTAGTGGGGAACTGGAATTCGTGCACAGGCCTTCAGTTGATCATGAGCATCACTTAGAAAACACAAGCTGCTGCCTAAGCAAAGCAGGTGTACTTTTCCACATCCACCAGAGAGGGAGTGTGAGAGACAGACAGAGACAAAGTAAGAAAGGAAGGTAGTAGGAGAGTAAGAGCTAAGCATGTTTGTCTATGATCCATGGGTGGAGAGTGGTATCTGGGCATTATAACAGTTACCTATATTGTGTACTAATCCATACTGTCACATGGTAATTGCACATGGCTGTACACATTTATGGCTGAGGATTGTCGACTAGAATCTCTACAATGTTTGGAAACTGTTGGTCTTGTAATGCTAACAATGGGACATGTAGCTCCTCAATATGATAATGTGGCAAAACCAACACTGCAGTGGACCATGTCATTACACAACCAGCCCAACAGGACACTGATAATACACACAAAAACACACTTACCAGTACTGGGTTTTAAACCCCTACCTGGCTATGTATTGCTATTACATTGTTATGCAGTTATTGCATGTGCCATGGAGCTTAAATATTGGAGAACTGTCCAAAGGTATCTTTGAAGGTGAGTGATATCAGCAACAGTGATAAAGGAGGGATAAGAGAAGTGTAGTACATGTGGCTGTCCACAAAAGTATGTGTCAAGGAAGACACAACCACACTCTCTCAGGGACTCATACACATTATCACAGTTGGTAGGGTCAGGATTAGAGCTCCTAACTAACTAGTTTGCTATACTACAGTATTATGCAGGTATCACATGCACCACAGAGCTTATCAAGCTGATATATGGCCAAAGGGTTATTTCAAGGTGACTGACATCAGAAGACAGCTACAGTAGGGCAATGGGAGGTGTAGTGAGTGTGAATGGCTTCAGAATCATTAATCTCCACACACACACACACACACACACACACACACACACACACACACACACACACACACACACACTTGCCAATACTGACATGCATGGGTTCATTGCTTCACAGGTGTGTAATAGTTGACTGTGCCAGAAGGCTGTTCAAGGCAAGGCAAAGGATATACCTTGGCATCAGGCCACATGACAATGGTCTCCAGTGTGGCTCAGGGGTGTAGTACCTGGATTGGCCCACACAGGTGGGTATTGTATTCACCATGTACTCATCTGGGTTACTATTGTGGATGGCCAGTGTTGTGCAATGCTTGCCATATATGTGATCTATATTCCATAACATGGACAGTATCTGGGTTGTGCACATGTCCCACATGCATGTTCTGTGATGTGTTGAAGTGTACCTGGGGTCTCGGGGAATGTTGTGTGCACAGATTGTTATCATCTGATGTGGCATTCCTGACCTCATGTGGTGAGAACTGGCTATGGAACTGAGGTCATACCAGCACCTACAATGACAGCATAATACAGATATTCAGTGGAGTTAGTTGCATCTGTCCATACAGGGTATGTGTATAAGGCATGGTATTCCCTTTGTGGGTTGCATTTGCAGACTCTACAGTTGTTGCAGGCGTCCAGTGGGGAACATAGCAAAGGACCACTGTAAGCAAGTATTTGCCTATTGTAGGGATGGAACAGGGTGCCATATCTTTTTACCTGCTCGATAACACATACTCGGTCAGGAGATGTTACACATCACAGTACATTCTGATGTCAGTGGCAGTGTTGTGGTGAACAGGCATGTAGTCCACTGCAATCACACAGTGGCTACTATCTGTGGGCAGTATGCAGGGAATTACCAGTATAGTGGTTGTTGCCTAGCTAAGTGTGTTTGTGTATGAGACATGGGTGGAGAGTGTTCTCTGGGTAATACAAGGGTAACCTGTATTGTTCACCAATTCATAATGTCACATGTAGGACTATGGATTGTCTACACTAGCCTCTCTGCTGTTTGACATCCGTTGTCCTTGTAAGGTGGACATTGTGACATATAGTAGGTCTTCAATATAAGAATTTAGCAAAATCCACCCACAATTAATCCTGTCATTACACAATCACAGCACCCTCCACACAAGTTACTGATGACAAACACACACACTTGCCAGTACTGAGATTCAAACCCCTTCCTTGCTATGTATTGCTACTACAGTGTCCCGCATTTATCACACACACCACAGAGCTTATTGGATGGAGGTTGTCCCAAGGTACTTCTAAGGTGAGGAACATCACCAGCCCTTGTAAATACTGGCATTGGGTGATGTAGTGGGTGAGAGATCCCAAAAATAATTTCACCATAATCACACATTTACATTTACCAGGGGTGAGGTTCAAACCTCTATCTAACAACCTTTATGGACCATTATGTTACACATTCACCATGTGCACCATTGACCTGACACAGTATAGGCTTTCCAACCGATACTTGTAAGGTGGGTGATATCTGCAGGACTGCTAAAGTCAGGCTGGGAAATGTGTACTGGCTGTAAATAGGGACAAAAACTTTGAGGTACATACACAAACACTTGCCACAGGTGGGATTCAAGCCTATAGCTGTGTAGTTACTGCTACTACATTGTTCCTCATTTAAGGCACACACCAAGGAGCTTATAGGGTTAGCCCTTCTCCAAAGGGATATTTCAAGGTAGATGACATCAGCAGCCAAGGTAAATTAGGGCAATAGAAGGTGTAGTGACTGTGAATGGCCTCAAATGCATTACTGTCTACACACACACACACACACACACACACACACACACACACACACACACACACACACACACACACACACACACACAACCACAACACACACACAGAGTTCCACAGTTACCATGTCTTAGACTAGAACTCTTACATAACTAGTACATTACACTCTAGCATTGCACAGTTATCTCATTCACCATGGAGCTTATAGGGATTGCCCATCTCCAAAGGTGTATGTCAAGGTGAATGATATCAGCAGCCTTGCTAAAGTAGGGCAATGGTATGTGTGTTGACTGTGAATGGCCTCAAAAGCATTGATCTCTACACACACATAGAGTTTCACAGTTTCCATGTCTGGTATTAGAACTCCTACATTACACTATAGCATTACACAGTTATAACACGCGCCACAGAGCTTATAGGGCTAGCGTTTCTCTAAAGTTATTTTCAAGGTGAATGACATCAGCCAGCCTCCCTAAAGTAGGGCAATGGGAGGTGTAGTGACTGTGAATGGCCTCAAAGGCATTGACTCCTACACACACAAACACACAGAGTTTCGCAGTTGCCATGTCTGAGATTAGAACTTCTACCTAACTAGTATATCACACTATAGCATTATGTAGTTATAGCATGTGCCATAGAGCTTATAGGACTAGCCTTTTTCCAAAGTTGTTTTTCAAGGTGAATGACATCAGCAACCTTGCTAAAGTAGGGCAATGGGAGGTGTAGTGACTGTGAATGACCTCAAAAGCATTGATCCCTACACACACACAGAGTTTCACAGTTGCTATTTCTGGGATTAGAACTCCTACCTAACTAGTACATCACACTATAGCATTACACATTTATAGCATATGCCACAGAGCTTATAGGGCTAGCCCTTTTCCAAAGTTGTTTTTCAAAATGAATGACATCAGCAACCTTGCTAAAGTACAGCAATGGAAGGTGTAGTGACTGTGAATGGCCTCAAACGTATTGATCCCTACACACACAGAGATTCACAGTTGCCATGTCTGTGCTTTGAACTTCTACCTAACTAGTGCATCACACTACAGCATTACACAGTTATTGCACATGCCATGGAGCTTATAGAGTTAGCCTTTCTCCAAAGGTGTATGTCAAGGTGATGACATTAGCAGCCTTGCTAAAGTATGGCAATGGGAGGTGTAGTGACTGTGAATGGCCTCAAAAGTGGTGATCCCCCCCCCCCCCCACACACACACACACACAGAGTTTCACAGTTGCCATGTCTGGGATTAGAACTTCTACCTAACTAGTACATCACACTATAACATTAGGCAGTAATTGCATGAGTCGCAGAGCTTATAAGGATGATCCTTGTCCAAAGGTGGTATTTCAGGGTGACTGATATCAGCAGGCTAGCTAAACTAGGGCAATTGGGAGTGCAGTGTGTGTGTGTGAATGTGCCATAAACCATTCCTCTGAAAACACATACACAACACTCAGTCACACACAGCTTTACATTTGACAGGACTGCATATACAACTGCTAGATAAATAATGACTTGTACTGTCATGTTGCACAGTTATTACAAGCACCACAGACACTATAGTGCTGAGGGCTACAAGAAGCTAATGTCAACAGTGATAGACATTGGCACACCATGTGATATTGGTCAATTGGATGTGTGCTGGGTGGGACAGGCCTCATGATGAGAAGCTCTTTGTCACTGTCTATCTCTCTTTTCCCCACATCTATGTTTCTGTATGTTTGACCTGTTATAGTGTGTTGTCCTTGGATATATGTGTGTATTCCTATCCGATGTGTGTGCAAAGCATGACTGGTGTGCAATGTGGAGTGTGTGCACAGACATCTGCAACTAACAGATATGTAAAGTCCACTATTGTTGCCAAACATGGGCTTCATTTCTGTAAGTGTGGGAGCATGCCCAGTATGACCCTTCTGTATTTTGTTGTCAGACATGGGTTTATTTTCTCTAAGTGTGCCCAGTATGACCTTTTGTATTGAATGTGTGAGTCCATTCTAGGTAGGTTGTACTCCAGTGCAGGTATTTGTGTGCTACACCTATAGCTAGCAACCTGTTTGTGCAGGATATCTGTAGATAGGTTGACAATATGGGGTCACACTGGGCAAAGAATAGCGGGATACTGTAACTAATTGTGTCTATGCTTCTTCTGCTACATGGTTTTGGTGTTAGCAAAGATATTCGGACATATGCACTGTTTTACACTGTGATGTATTATGTCATCAACTACTGACAGATATACATATTTGTTTGCAGTAATTTCCTGGGTAGTCTAGTATTGTGGTCTGCAGCCTACATATTCTTGCACAATCATGCCGTTCTGGAGGGGGAGCTGCAGACACTTGCTGATGGGTCTGTGTAAATAGCCCAGCACCTTGGTACTGTGGTGGCGGAGGATCCCATGCTTGTACATCTATCGACATGACAGAATGGCCATATCCTGCTGTGGCCATACCTCAGCTGTACAGATTCACACAGGTTACCCAGAGGCAGGGCTCATATATCTGATCATTATCCCTTCACATTCTGGTTTATGAGCAGTTTTGTAGCCACCCATTCCTGTGTTTGCAGGCAGGGATAGTATGGGTACACATCACAGTTTCAGACTTTACACACTCCATGGTGTCCATGCTTCTACCCACCCCTGCTATTCTACCCTCTTCCTAACATTATACAAGCGATATCTGATAAGTATCCCTATAGTTATCACTTCATCCCAACAGTATTTAGGGGTTGGCCCACAGTTCATGCAGTAAGACATGGTGGACATACTTCTGGGATTTGTCGACATGGCCTTGCATTTCTGTTCTGTGGACTGTGTTATGTCATTATTTGGGACTCCATGAGAGAAAGCAGTAGAGGTGAGACACAGGCCTTTGACAGAGGACTGTAGGGCATTTGGTAGTGATGCAAGCCATCTGTAACAGGCCAGTGCATTCTGTCACTCCTACAGTCACAGGCTGCAAGCTACTGTATTCCCTGGGATGACAGGGTGGGTGTGCAAGGTGTTAATGGCAATAGTTTCTGTCCTTATCAATCCATTGGTGTGGATACCGGCAGGGTGCTGCTTACAGCTAGAGACTCACTTGCATGGGACACCTCTTCAGCATGCTGCATTCTGTGGGTATTCCCATGCAGAAGTGGGGGTCATATCGCACTCATCCCCAACAGAAGGGATATTACCTGTGAGGGTACCTGTGGCTGATGGTGGGGTGAGCTGAGTGCATGTGTGCTATGGAAGCTACTTGCAGCTGACTCACAGATATACATGGGGAATTCCCCTTATGCTGGTTTGTGCAGGGACATCAGTGGTTTCTCAGTACTTCATAACTGTGCCTCTTGTGGTCTGCCAGTGTTTGGCCAGACTACATCAGTATTCCATACTACACAGACAACTAATGTGCTGCTAACCTGTATGTACAATTCCAAAGGTGTGTCCATTTGGCAGTAACATTGTATGCGCTCTCTGTCTAGGGTACTTCATCCTGTGCACTATGTGTATGTCTGGGCCCACATTCATGCCATGTCCATCTTTCAGATGGCGACAGATATTCCATCTGAACAATTAGTATGGATTACTGCTGGACTGGGTCTTGCTGGGATGCATTGTGTTTGGCACTGCAGTTGATAGAGCCTGGCTCTGTCATCAACAATACTGGCCATTGCCACTGAGACACAACCCTCCATGCCTACATGCTGACCACTTTCACACAGTATACAACACACAACAAACTAACACACAGAGCCCTGCATATTGTACATATGGAACAATCTATTCTGCTAATTTGGCCAGCTCAGGTAATCTGTGCTTCACTGTTATTATACTCACGCATACATGTTACTACATTTCTACATAAGATTGGGGGGGGGGGGCACACCTGACAACTGTAAACATTTGCTATGACCGTACTGGTATTTCAGGCAGTCTGTTGGTTTCCATTTCATTCTGTATTCTGACCTATCATGCAAACTAGAGGCATATCAGTGCAGTACATCTCTTAGATTTTATTGACCTACATTTCAGTTTCAGACTTCTTACCCTTCAGAACTAATATCCCACTGCCTGACCTGTTGTAGTCTGTCTGTGTAGGTCTGGAGGGGGGCTGTTCTCCACTGCCATCAATCGGAGGCCTTAGTGCAGCCTTTCTTTGTGGTCATCTACACCTGTCCTGCTGGCTGAGACTGTTGTTGGGTATGTGAGCCTCACTAACATGCATGTGTGTGCTCTATGGACACACATTTGGCCCACCACATGTCCTGCAGTGGGATTTGTCCCCTTGTCTAGTACGGCCTACTATGTTGACACCAGTATTTTTATGGATTTCATACTGCTCATATAGATGTCTACTATCTACTGCCATCCCATTCAGCCACCCGATTCCTTTGCATGCTCACATCCGTACCATAGATACAAGTAGCAGAACATACTACTCCATTCAGCAATTGATAGTGAGAGTGACTTACCTTGTGACTGTGCTAGCATTGAGGATGGTGCTTGAGGGCTGACTATGTCAGATGCACATAGTACACCACCTATACATGGTTAAGCACAGGTAGTGCCATGTTTGGCATCTCTTTTACTGTATGTGCAAGTCAGAGAGAGGTGTCATTCCCTGGGTTCCTACTTTGTCTGTGTATGTGCTATGTGTTGCCTCTTTGCCAAAGCCTGGGCATACTGAGCATGCCTCCTTCTGCCTACAGGGGCAGGTTCAGGTTGTTCCTCCTCTGAGTCACTCTGTGCATGTGCTGGCCTTGGCGATGGTGGGGGCTGTGTGGCCCTGCCCCATGCTGTTCCTGCTGCAGCTGTTTCCATGGGATCATATTGTGTAGTATGGCACATACAATGACAATTTGGATACTTGTAGCTGGAGAGAACTGCAATGCTTCACCGGATATGTCCAGGTACTGGAACCATGACTTGAGCATCACAAACACATGCTATATTATGATTCTGGTCTGTGTGTGTGCCTCATTATGGAGTTCTTGTTCAGGTGGGCGTGCATTTCTGATGGGTGTCATCAGCCACGGCTCCAGTGCATAACAGTATCCCCCACTAGGTGGCCATATGAGATGTCCCCATTGGCAAATCTCTGGTATAGCTGTGTCATATGCCAGATGTGAGAGTAGTGATAGCTTCCAGGCTGCCAGTACAGACATTCATTATAATGCCCTGGGCATCGCACATGACCTGGCAGTTGATGGAGGGGAAGCCCTTGCAGTTTATGTAGACCCTACCCTGCTCACCAGGTGCTGCTTTGATGTGAATGTGTATGCAGTCTACAGCACCCACTACCTTGGGGTATTCTGCTATTTGGTGGAAGAGATGCATATTGCTGGTCAATGCCTCATGGGTGTTGTGGAAATATATGTGCTCACCGGCATGTGCTGACATGGCATCCAGGAACTGGTGGAGTACCCTGGATGCTGATGCCTGTGAGATCCCCATGATATCCCCAGATGGCCTTTGGAAGGTACTTGTGGCTAGTATTCTTAAGCCTACACTTACCTTGGTATCCACTGGGATGGGTTCCCCTCTGTGGTTCTGTGTGTGAGGCGTGGCCGGCACAGATCAACAATTTGCTGTAGGAGGTCCCTGTCCACCCTATAACACTCCACTATCTTCAGCTCATGTAGCTCCTGGTAGGTTACCCTGAGTCTGTACACTCTTCTCCTTCTCCTCACTGTGGGTTGGTCATTAGCATTGTCATCCTCACCACCCTCAGCCTCTTCCACATGTTGATTTATGAGAGAAAATGCAGCCCCTATCATTTTGTTGCTTTTGTTAGGTAAAATTTCCCCGTTTGTGTACACTGGTGGTGTAGAGTTTGTGGGAAAAAACAGAGGGAAAGGTCTCTGCATAGTTTATAGTAGTGTGCTGGGCTGGGCTGAGCTGCTGCCTGTGTAATTGACTGGTTCTGATACATTTCCCCTGCCAGTTATGCTAGTTCTCATTGATTGCCTTCCTACTGCTGTTTTCCCTTCCCATTGCCTTCCAGTTTAAGCCCCGAGGCATGCCATGCAAACCTAGTGCTCAGATGTGAACGGAGCTGCTATTTCCTGTTTTTTTTTGTTTGTTTGTTTAATATCCAGTGAGCAGCACACACCCTTTTAGGCAATGTAAAGACTGCTAGGCAGCTTCAGACACATGCCCTTCCTTAGCTATGCTTAGCTAAGGGCAGACACAGGCCACAGAGCTCCAATAAGCTTACAGCATGCATGACACAACCCCTTATGAAGTCATCTAGCTCTTAGGCTTACACCATGGTCTTACTGCACCTACACGGTTGGGTGCAAGCTAGCACTGAGGGGAAATCTGTGATTCAGTATCATTGCCCTCATTTGCATAGGATTGACTGCTAATGCATGGTTACAAAACCGACACTCAGCCTTCCCCCTTAGGAACCACTATTTCATGGTCTTGTTGTGTTATGCATGCCATTGACTATTATGGCAAAATTATGATTTTGGTTTGAAAGCTTATTTCCAGCTTTTTAAATTATTTTTTGGGCCGATCCCATTTGCGCACCACTACCCTGCACTTAAATGGCCAACATCGGCCAACAGAAACAAGCTAATTTTTTATAATTTTTAA
This sequence comes from Protopterus annectens, assembly GCF_019279795.1. Lineage (NCBI taxonomy): Eukaryota > Metazoa > Chordata > Ceratodontiformes > Protopteridae > Protopterus > Protopterus annectens. The sequence continues at coordinate 509,277,671 of NC_056739.1, forward strand.
ATTATTTTTCATGCCTATGGCCATATATTTGGCCTTTGGCATGCCTAACCCTTCTAATACATGCATTTGTATGAGCTGTCATGCCTCCGTTTTGTAGTTTGCAGACATGTATTCAGCTACTGGCTGAATACATTCCTGCAGTCTACACTATTCCTGGATGGATGTCTGCCTGCTTCCTGGATCACTAATTCACCTCATTTGCATGGTTTTCACCAGCAAATGAGGTAATTAGCTTACAGGGGCTGTGTCCATGCAGGAATAGTGCAGGAGCGCTTGTGCACGCCCTGGGAGCTTATTCCTGGATTGCACGGCAGCCATATTGCCTGCAGCAGCTTTTGTACTATTCCTGCACACCATGCAGAGCTTGCTGAATCCAGGGGAATGTCTATATCTCTTACCTGTATGACATAAAAAACACATACAGAATGGCAAAATAAACACTATATAAAGAGTATTAATTCCTACACTATACAAATAACTATAGAAATGAAAGCTACAACATCTCATAGTGATACCACAAGATATAACATTTACATATCTCTTGATACACTATTACATATTATACATTTTAGATGAAATTCGATGTTACGAATTTTAGATGTTATGGGTTTTAGATGCTCTGGTCTCGATGGTATGAAATTAGATGTCATGGGTTTTAGATGTTTTGAAGGGGACCCCTTGAAACATACTGCTGTCAACAAAAATAACCAAAGAAAAAGTGGAACAGTGGAATGCTCACTATACAATTCTTTCCTGTACAGACAGTGGAGGTTCAGATACATATCCATATTGTGAGTATACTCATATTGATCAAAAAATGGCCCTGCCTAGCAACAAAGCAATCCAAGTTCAATTAGCGTGGGTGCCTGTTGAAGTTGGTACAGTGGGAGAGATGATGATGCAACTCAGCATGCTTGCGTTTCTTTGGGAAAGGGGATGAGTACATGCTGGAGTAAATATTCCCAAGTCAAAACCATAGGATCATAGAATCATAGGATGTTACTAGGCTAACAGCCCCAGGGCCCTTACAAGCTGAGCCAAGTTCAGCCCATGTTCCCAAGGGTGTCTGGCTCAAGCAGACACTAAAATCAGCACCTATTGCCCCTGTTGAAGAAGAATGGAGGTGGAACCCTTGAGGTAAATTTCCTGTTACCCATCCAAATTTCACTTAAATAGGGCCAATGACGGACTTGGTTTAACATGAATAGGAAGCTTGTTCCAAAAGTGGGGCGACCTCTGTGAGACAAATCTGTCTCTCCAGTAAGTTCTGCTGACGTCACATACCAGGTTAAGGTTCTTTGATTGACTGACCCATATGCCATTTGACTTGCGAATGTGCAGCATTTCCATTAAAGATGAGTCAGAGATTGCTCTATATGCAAGGCACAGGCTGCCTATGAGCAGTCTGTATGACACAGAGTAAAGTGACAACAATTTCAGTCTGTCCGCATAAGACAGATCTCAAAGACCCTGAATTTTCTTCATAAAGAACCTCTGTGGTCTCTCCAATTGCTGCAGGTGTTTAGAAAGGAACATACTAAATGGAGCGTTACACTCTTATTAGTGGCCTGATGAGGGAAGAGTACAGGGGGGGTTATAACCTCTTTTTTCTCTAGGCAATGTCCTTACTTATGAGATGAGCAATATAAAATGTCCTTTTTACCACTGTGGTGACAGGGTGACTGAAGTTAAAGCTGCTGTTGACCTGTGTGCTGAGATCTCTCCTCATTGACTGTGTGCTTAGGGTATTGCTATTAATGTGGTAGTTTGCAGAAACATCACTCTTACTGAAGGGAATGATAATGCATTTTTTTGCATTAAGTTTAAGACCATGACTTTGGCACCAGTCATTTGTCTGCGTAAGATCTTCTTGCAGGATATTGATATTGCTAGGGGTTTCAATGATCGCTCCCAGTTTGCAGTCATCCACGAACCTTGTCAGCCACAGTCCTTTAGTTTTAGCCTGTACTTCGGAGAAGTAGATTCCAATCAGTAGGGGTCCCAGAACTAATCCCTGTGGAACACAGCTGATTACAGGTCTGCTGAAGGAGGTGGAATCCCCTATTTTGACTGCATGAGTTCTATCAGTGAGCCAGTTTGCAACCCACCTGACAATATATGGGTTGATACCCAGCTGGGTGAGTTTATCAATGATGCCTGAGTGGGGGATTGTGTCAAAGGCCATGGCTACATCTAGTTAGGCTGTATTCACAGATTTGTCCTCATCTAGGGCTTTGGTGAATGTCTTGAAAAAGTTCACCAAGTTTAACAGGCATGATCTCACCCTTGATAACGCCAAGCTGGGTGGAGTTGAGCATTTGGAGAATTCCAATATCTTTGTTAATAATGTCCATGATGATTCATTCCATGGCCTTGCAGATAAGACTGGTCAGGCTAATGGGTCTACAGTTCCTAGGGTCTGTGGATGCACCCTCTTTGTACAAAGGGATGATGGTAGCTGTTTTTCATTCCACTGGGATGAAACCAGTGTTCAGGCTGTGATTGAAAAGCGTGCTCAATTGTGATGCTAATTCCTGTTTTAACCATGTAGTATACAGCCCAGGATGTTATCTGGTCCCATAGAGGCTGTGTTTTGGGCCTTGGAGAAGATATTTAAGACCTGCTCCTCCGAGATACTAATTGGGGGACAGGTGTTTGGGATGCTTTTGGCTACATGTGGTGGGTCAGGGGAGTGAAGTTTTCGCTGAACCTGTCAAACAGTAGGTTTGCTATATCCACATGTTCTATATGTAAGTAGTACCAATATAACTATGCATTAAACACAAATCTGGGCCTTACCTTTGAGGTTATGGATGTAACTAAAGAATGCCTTGTAGTTATTCTTAGTTATGGGAAGCTAATTAAGGTTTGTAGTTAGCTTTGGAGGACTTTACTAGGAGTCTTATTTGCTTAAGATGAGATGGTAGTGCATCCCGTTTTGAGACTGTTCCCATGAGAAATCTCTTCCTGGATAGCAGCTTAATCTTGAGAAGTTAAGCCACTTGCAAAAATGAGTGACATGCCCTTACAGATGCCCACTGCAGAAGAAGTTGCCAGGCATATGCAGCTGGAGATCAGGACTGAAAAAAGTTTCCCCGCAGATGATGTGCATCTTTGCAGTCACTCACCTCTTGTCCCAAAAGAATGAATAATCCATAGAGATCTCTACAAGGGGCTTGAGTAGATAAATAGTGTGACCAGAAAGGAAATTTTGATGGTTAGAATAGAGGAGTTGAGCAAAAATTAAAAAAAAAATTACTTGAATTCTTTATTTTGGGCCATACTGGCTAAAGCTTTCCAGGTGCGGCAAAGGAGGCAAGCTGTTATGTGGCAAAAAATGGGTAATGTCAATTTGGTAGAAGTGTAATGTTGGCATTCATTATTGACAAATACGCACTAGAAGGCTGGACTGAAACCTGTAGCAAGGTAGTGGCCTTTGCTCTGGTCCTTGAATTTGAGTTGAAGGAGCACCGTTCTGGAGAACTACCTACATCGTAGCTTTAGCTAGTTGCTGCTCTGTTAAAGAGGAAATGGAATTAATGTACTCTTCCTTCATTTTAGGAATTTTTAGGAATTATTATTTTAGTTCATAAAGAAGTAAATACGATCAATAAGAGACAGAGATGAAACAACATTAAATTCAGAGGTTGCACTGCATTAGCAAGCAGCTTAGAAAATTCTGAAAACAGCATAGTAAACAATTTTTGATATATGCTATTACTATAGTGACAAATAATCTAGCTTAATGTCAAACTGAATTATATGTTATTTTATATTTCTTTATATAGTCTGCACCAGAAATGTTTGTATTGCCATATTGTTATGAAGCTATATGTGTTTTTGTTGCATTGCATTTGTATACAGTTTTTCTAACTCTGTGTAACAATATAGAGGGGATTTAATAAAACTTACCCTTTTTTTCATCTAGGCATCATGCCATGTTGCTTACATGGCTGCAAAGATATTATGATTCAATAAACGCTGCTGAGCAAGCATTAGCAACCACAGAAAATTCCGTGGCATGCAAATCACCTCATAAGCAGGTGAATCTCATGTAAATGTGGCAGGCAGAGTGATCCAACATGCAGAATGGCATCTATTCAGACCCCGTGTCAGTGTCCATAGTGTACATGGAAATATTACAAGTACAGGAGTCTAGACAGACAAAAGGGGGTGTAAAACTGTAGAAATGTGGACATAAATCCCTTGAAAATGTAAGGCCACATACACACATGAGCAAAACTATTAGTCTGTATGTCAGAAAAATTAAAGGGAATAAGTTAAATTAATGTTTTTTTAATAATCTAGGCATGTTTACGCTATGCACCACAGTGCACAAACATGCTTATTGAAAAAAAATAGGAAAAAACAAATTTTATAGTATGCAACAGAAATGTATTACAGGACTTTGCGTGAGGTCCCTACAATGGTGCAATGCTGCTGTTGCTAACATGATAGGGATATGAAGCATGTATTTTCTATACTGTCAACACTGATAAGCATTCAAATGAAGTGGGGTTATTGAATAGCAGAAAGGAGTAATTGTGCTCACATATCCCCTTCATATAGGGTCTTACACCATGTTGATGTTGATGTTTACACAGGATGTGGCTGACATCGGGGGAGGGTGTCCCCTCACTTCTAAGCTCTTTTAAGCTTAGGTGCACATGTTTGCAAGGTGCGCTGCCTGGCTGAGTGTGTTCTCAAAACTGAAGCTATTCAGTTAGAAATTTTGACCTTTGTATAAGCTATGCTGCATGGCACGGTGCTGTGGGCAGAGTATTGCACTGAAATAAGGACATTAAATTATGTTAATTATATTGTAGGCAGGTGGAATGCATCATAGTTAACCAATCATAAAATAAAAAGCTAGAATGGAAAACACAAACTTAACTTTTAATAAAAATAAAAGCATTCAACAGTAAGAGCTTTTACTTTTATTTAAAGTTGAGCTTGTGTTTTCAATCCAGATTTTTATTTTATTTTGAGTTTATTAGTTTTTTGTTTTACGTTGGTATAGTTAGCCAATCACACATTCAGCACCTACAACAGACTTGTATAATGTATGCATACACCCTAAATTCTTATTTTCCCTCCCAAACTCTCGACCATTGGAGTACAAACTTGGGAATTTTAACAGAGATAATGCTAGGGCTGCTGCAGGTCTGCTACATCTGTATGTGCTAGATGTGGAAGTCAGTGCTGCTGGTGCTGCTGACAATAGGCCTAGGCAGAGAAGGAGAAGAGAGATCAGGCCCAGGGTAATTTTCCAGGAGCTACATGAGATGGAGATTGTAGAGCACTACAGGGTGGACATGGGCATACTACTAGAACTTACTGAGTTCTTCCACCCACAACTCAGACCCAGAGCCAACAGAAGGGAACCAATCCCAGTGGAAACAAAGGTATGTGTAACACTTAGGATACTAGAAACAGGTACTTTTCAAAGATCAACTGGGGAGATAATGGAGGGGATACTCCACCAGTTCCTGGATTCCATGCTACCACATGCCAGTGAGCACATATATTTTCCCCTTACAGCTGAAGCAAGGGCCAGCAATAAGCAACACTTCTACTTTATAGCACACTACCCTGAAGTACTGAGTGCCATATATTGCACTCATGTACACATCAAGGCACCACCTGTGAAAAGGGTAGAATCTACATCAACCGCAAGGGGTGCCACTCCATCAAATGCTAAGTCATGTGCAATGTTCAGGGTATTATCCTGAATGTGTGTGCTGGCAACCCTGGCAGTTATCAGGACTCCCATATCTGGCATGCATCACAGGTGTACTGCTGTGATGGCTTAGTGATTAACTACTATGACTATAGTGTACAGGGTCCTGGGTTCAAGACCTGCAAAGGCTGTTTATTTTGGGTGGGAAGTTGGCATAATGGTTAAGGTGTTTACCTTACACACACAAGATGCAAGGTTTGATTTTCATATGGGGTGATTTGGCTAGGCTTAAAATGGCTCAGTAGGACAGTCAGCCTAGTACTAATCTATGAACGTATTAACCTGTAACAGGTGTTTCCTAGGGGGGACATCCCACATGGCCATTTACTGGGGGATGCTAGCTATGCCCAGGAACCATGGATGATGACACCCATCAGAAATGCACACACACCCATGGAAGAGTGTCATAATGAGGCACACATACAAACTAGGAACATCATAGAGCATGTGTTTGTGCTTCTGAAGTCACAGTTCCAGTGTCACAATATATCTGGTGGAGCCCTGCAGTACTCTCCAGCTATGTGTGCACACATTTTCACAGTATATGCCCTGCTACACAATCTGAGCCTGCAGAAACAGCTGCAGCAGGATCAGCAAAGGGAAGGGATACACAGCCCCCCACCAGTGCCTAGGTCACCATAGCCACAGTCAGAGGAAGACTGAGAGGAGGAACCCAGCTGATGTCCCTGTAAGGACATCAGGAATGACACCTTACTCCTATTCACACGCATATATTAAACATGATGCCAGGCAACCTGCACAACTTGTACCTATCCATGTATTGGCTGTGTACTGCTTGCATAAGACAGAGTCAGCCCTGAACTACAATTCTGTCAACTGCTGCATTCACAAGGTAAGTCCCTAACCTACACATTACTTGTATGAATTATTATGATATGGTATGGTATGTATAGATCTGCTACATTTATGCAAGTAAATATAGTGGGCTATTTGGACAGACATAACATCCACATGGGACTGCAGATACCCAGTCCACTATCATGTGTCCTTTAATAGTTACTAGGCCTCATGCATGAAATATTCGCTACATCAGTTAAGGGAGATGTGAAACAGATGGGTTACATGGTACTTGGACAACTGCGTATCCCAGCAGAACATGTTGTGTTGTTCCACCACCCCCAATACAGCAGTGCTCCCATATAACTGCTGTAGCAGTAACTTATCAATGGTATATCAGCAGTCCAGGAAATCTCAGGGTGGTAACATAGAAATTAATCATATAGTGTATTTCTCACTTAACGCAGAAATAACAATGTACATATTTATACTATTGATTGTGTGAATGATTACTTTCTGTCTGGCAGCATGTGTGGCTCAGTGGACTAGAGAAGTTATCATATGTGATCGTATTGATGGTTCTAATCTTGAAGTGCCACATCTTTTGGATGTGAGGTATTTATTATAGTGATCTTTTCACAGGCAGTCTGTGTGTAGTATAACATTATTAACCTCTTGTCACATATTAAATACATCCGACAGCTGAAGAATGCCGTGGACAATTTGAGTGAAGTACAGCATTGCAGACACAGGGATATATGTCATTGTCTGTAACATAAACAGCCAGGCTGAAAAGAACAGGTAGGTGTGACCTGGAATCAGTTTATAAGTACTGACAATCCCATCGGGCATGCTCATACACTTAGTTACACAGAGTGCAATTCTGTTGCCCCTTGCCTAGAATGACCTGTTAAGGATAAATATGTCTGTGCACACATACATATATTTATGTATACATATCTACCTGCCAATATCTCTCTCTACCATAGATAGTATATTTACCTCTGTGTATAAACAAATAAAAAAATACCTATAAATAGCTATATATAACTATATCTATATAAAACCATGCATCTCAGATCTCTCCCCATACAGATGTTTAACACACACACACACACACACACACACATATATATATATATATATATATATATATATATATATATATATATATTGTGTACATATACATCCCTGTTATGTACATATATATGTGCGTGGATGTCTGTATTGCCCTACATACCCTGATAATGGTGGTAAAGCTGCAGTATCACACATCTATAACATTGCTCAAAGGATCCAAAGTAAGGGCTGAACAGTACATAATGCATTACCTACAGACTCCTGTATCTGCTGGATGTTACCACACATACAATAGCAGGTGGTGTAATGTGCAATGTTGTCTACACATGCATGAACAAGTCACATTGTTCTTGTCCATAGGCTTGCCATTCCAAATGCAAACAGCAACATATGGCCAAACTGGTAACTGTAGCCACATAACTAGGATAAATAACAGTTATCTGATTGCTAGGCTACTAGATACAGATAACAGTGTGAAGCAATTTCACTCTGCACACCACAGATGCTGTTCAACACAAGCCTAGTCTGTGTAATCCACATGTTGCTTGTCTGCAGTCATGTATAAAACAGACATCAGCTGTGGTGCGTGTACGCACTGTGATCTGTGCTATGTAAGAGTAGTTAGGTAGGGGTTCTAATCTCACTCCAGGCCACTTGGTGTGTGTGTGTGTGTGTGTGTGTGTGTGTGTGTGTGTGTGTGTGTGTGTGTGTGTGTGTGTGTGTCTGTGTGTGTGTGTGTGTGTGTGTGTGTGTGTGTGTGTGTGTGTGTGTGTGTGTGTACCCCCTGCAAAACAACTGAGAATCCCTCATTGACTCTGAAACTGCAACAGTTCTGCAGTTTTTGGCCCTGTAAGTTGCTGTCAGTTTCCAAACTGCCTTCTTCTACAAGGCCTGCTGATGTCATTGACTTTGAGACTACCAGCTGCCACTGTAACATTAGACTTAAACAGTGGTATGTATGATAAATACTATGATCTATAGTGTGTAATAGTAGTTAGGTAGGGGTTCTAATCTCACTGCAACCCACTTGGTGTGCGTGTGCATGTGTGTGCCCACGTATCCCCCTGCAAAACAACTGAAAATCCCTCATTGACTATGAAACTGCAGTAGTTCTGCACTTTTGGCCCTGTAAGTTGCTGCTGGTTTCCAAACTGCCCTCTTCTACAAGGCCTGCTGATGTCATCAACCTTAAGACTACCAGCTGCCACTATAATGCCAGAATTAATTTGTGACATGTACGATAAGTACTGTGATCTGTAGTGTATAAGAATAGATGAGTGAGGGTCCTAGTCTTGCTCCAGACCACTCAGTGTGTGTGTGTGTGTGTGTGTGTGTGTGTGTGTGTGTGTGTGTGTGTGTGTGTGTGTGTGTGTGTGTGTGTGTGTGTGTGTGTCTTTGTATGAAATAAATATGACCATCTCAGTAACTTAGACAGAGGTAGGGTTTTGCAGTATTTTGGTTGTACCAGGTGATGTGGGCCTCCAAATGCCTGACTGCAACTAGGGCTGCTAATGTCATCAAGCATAAGATTTCCTAAAGAGACAATAATAGCAGACTTGAGGTGTAGCATGTGCATCATGTACTGTAATCTGTAGTGTGTACCATTATTTAAGCAAGTGTTTTAATCTACATGCAACCAACCTGCAGTGTTTTTGTGTTGTGCTATGTCCTGTAAACAGTAAGTGGAAGTGGTGCTGTCCTCACTGTAGCCAGGTTTGTATGTGTGGCTGTTACAGTATTTTACATCACCTTATGGAATCATAAGATCTTTGAATGCAGCAGCATAATTGTCCTACAGCCCTCACAATCCTAGCCAAGTTTATACCCTTATTTACATGACCAGCAAATATTGCCCCTGCCCACAAGAGACGCAGGCAGAGGCCCTGTGATGAAATAGTCTCCAGCCAATCATACAGATGGGATCTGATGAGGTACACTGAGGTGCTCTGTTTGCCATTAGGCAGGATTCTGTTTCAAATGTGTGTTAAAGTCTGCTAGGCAGATCTCTCCCACCAGCATGTATTACTAATGTCACATACCAGGTTAATGTCCATAGAGTTATACCTTTCAACTGTACAGATTTTCACAGAATGTCCAGATTTTTGCCTTATATTTTTGGTTCATTTTTCATAAAATTGAGGCTTTCTTATAGATTGAAGTTAGAACATAATGACAGACATTTGAGTTTTAGACTTCATACCCTTCAGAAAATTCATGCTGATGCAAAACCTGTTATTCTATCACTTTCTAAGTTTATAAGAGCAATATTTAAGAATTGTCCCTATTTGTACCACTTTTTCATGGCTTTGTCCTAATTTCTTACTGTAAGAGGTTGAGAGGTATGAGTGAGTAATCCATGTACCATGCCACCTACATATATGCAGCATTTTAAATCAAGTAGGTCACACATTGCCCCATATGCAAGGCAGAGATCACCTTTGAGAAGTTTACATGCCACATTGATTTCAGATGAAGCCCATTGATCAGATACTGAAGATATGAAGCTCCCTTGTGAGGGGCCATTGTGTTGTGTGCAATTGCCAGTAGTGCTTGGACAGGTACAATAGCAAATGGCCATTGCACTCATATACTGGCATGCTGAGGGAAGAGTACATGGAGGTTAATAGTACATCAGTTTTGGGTGACTTTGCCCTCAGTTATGACATATGATTTTCATCTTACCACCGGGGCGATGTGCTGATCTCAGGTACATTAGGTGTAAACCTGTATGCCCAGGACTATCACCACTAAGTATGTACATCACATGTTGTGACTGACCAGGAACATAAGTGTTACTAATGGAAATTATACTACATATATATCTGCAAGAGTTTACAGCCAGTAGCATGTCAACAGGAATTTGTTCATCAATATCCTTTTGTAGGATATTGACATAACTCACAGAGTCTATGATCTCCTACAGTTAGCAGGAATCAGCCAACATTGTCAGCCGCAGGCAGTCAGTATTCGCTTGTATCATGGTTAAATGGATTCCAAGCAGTATAGGACCCAGAACTGAGCTCTGTTGAACAATGATGCTTAGAGATCCGCTATTGGAGGCAGATTTCCTTATTTTGAGTATGTGTGCCATAAATGAGCCACTCAGTGACCCCTCTAATGATATTACCATGGATGCCTAAGTGGGTGCTTTTGTCAATGATGCCAGAGTGGGGGATAGAGTCACACAACATGGCTACATCCAGGGGGTTTTATGCCCTGATGTCCCCTCACCCAGGTCCTTGGTGACTGCCTCAGACATGTCCACAACGTTTAACAGCCATGATCTCCCTGTCAGACATCCAAACTGTGTACACTCAGTTGTTTGTAGATCACATATATGTTTGCCGATCAGTTCCATGATGATTTGCCCCACGGGCATACAGATATGGCTACTCAGGCAAATAGGTCTATAGTTCTGGTGGTTGGTGGATGCACCACCTCTGTGCATGGGGATAAGAGTTGCCATTGTCCAGTCAGCTTTGATGCAGCCAGTGGTTACAGTATGATTGCAAGGAGTTCCCAGTGGTGTTAGTAATCATTGGAGGATCCCATGTAGGACACAGCCTGGGATGCTAGCATGTCCAATAGATGTTGTGTATCCCCCACAGAAAGGACAGTTATGACCTGCTCTGTAGAAATGGAAGGTATGGGACAGGTTGCATGAATATCATGGGGCAAATGTGGTGTGGTCAGGGGAGTGAAGTTGATGCAGACCTGTGGGACAAAAGGTTAGCTATGAGTACAGACCCATTATATGTGGTTTCATAATGTATGAATTCACTAACAATCTGGGCCTGTCCACTGAGGTTACACATGTAACTACACTGTGAGTTGTGGGTCTGCTTTTTGGGGGAGGCTAATTTTGTCACATACTGTTTCTACACAATGTCATACAAACACTAAATGCTTATTTTAGCTGTGGAGGTTGTGTCTCCATTTTAGTGGGCACCCTCACCCCAACTGTCAAACAGCAATGTCCACCTCTTATTGTACAGCCTGCTAATGGCAGTTGTCCCACAAGCAGGTTTGCTGTACCATGAGGAGCTTGTGTTTCTCCTATCAGGTACAGCCAAGTCTATGCAGTTGTACTGGTGCTTACATAATGCATGGGTGTAGAGCTCTGCATACTTGCCGGTCCCATCTGAGGGGGTAGGTGTAATCATGCTATGTAAACTATCCAATAGGAGGTAATACATTGCATTGTTGAAGTATATTTCTGTATTTTCTGCAAGGGTGGTTAGGTCTAATAGTTTTAAAGAGACTGATCTGTGATCAGATCTCACCAGGGAGGACCTTACAGTGGTAGGCTGCAGTGGTCACCCATATTGGGAAATACATGAAGCACTATGTCTCCTCCCCTTGTGGGGATGTCATGCCACTGGTCTTGGGCATTGTAGTTAAGGATGTGGACTAACCTTTGGGCAAGTGAGCTTCAGCATGACTAAGCAACAAAGGTGGTGGTTACTTAATGCCACTCCAAACCATGGTGTACAGATATATCTTGATAAATACGCTTACATCAAATAAGCACAATGCATGTCTGGATTCATGGAGCTGCTCCTGTAGCTAGCAATGGCTTGATTAGGTGCTCTTTCAACAGTGAATAGCACCTGCAGTGTCCCTGGGACAGCATAGCATTTCACTAAATCTGGATGTGTATCTATCCTTAATGAATATGTATATACCACCTGGATTGCCTTGCACACTGTCAGTTTGAGGTCTGAACATGTGGAAGGCTGTGTAGTCTGGTATGGCTGTGATGCTGTCCATAGCCATGAACCAGGTGTCTTTGACTGCACAAATGTCTGCATATTCCAAGGTGGGGGCACCTTCCACAGAGTGGGATTTAATGTTGCCATTTCCAGTGTGTAGCAGCAAAACCATGATGTTGTATAAAGATGGCATTCTCATTGGAAAGTTTTCCTCCAGATAGTACCTATAAGAAGCAATGTGGGGGTGTCAGCAGCATTGACCAGCACTCAGAATCTCAGGAGTGAGAGATGAAGACTATCTCTGGCAAAGCATTGACATCTGTTGATCAAGTCAGCCCAGGCAGACATGCAGTGGATCCCCTTACAATGGTACCAAATACTAAGACAATTATTGGCATCCCTCATTTTTGGCGTGTATTGAGCCATCATCCTAGGTGACGGTCAAATGCAACTGAAAGCTATGGGTACACTTGTGAGAGACACACAGTGTGTAAGCTCAGTCATGTGTCTGCATACAGTCCAGTGACCTATGACCCTAATCGTACACACCTACAGGAAATATGATGTCATCATTATGTCACCTGATATTCCTTCAGTTGTTGCAATGTGTGGTATCACATATCACGTCAACCCACAGACAGTTAAATGTGACGTTTCCCATATGCAGCTTGGTGACATCAGTATGTCTCAAGATGTATTCACCTATGAATAATAGATTTGCTTTTGTGTTTTGCCTCAGGTATATGACTGGTGAGACAGTGATGCATGCACTATTATGTGTACTGTGCTCTCCAGAGGTAGGATTTTCTGACGTGTCTGTTGTTTGTACCACACAGCTCCAAGATTCAGCAATGAAAATAACAACCAAACTTGTAGAAAGATTTTGAGTTTTATTACAATTCTGGTACCTCGGCCTTCGCCTTCAATGGAATAACTTACAATATGAAATACAAGTCTTTATATACCACTTACAAAAATTAGATAATTATATAATTAATCAATCAATGCTTTTTTACATAATGTTGGCTTGTTTTTGCACTCAGTATTGGAGGTATATCTTTCAAGGATACCCTCACATGTTAAAAACACTAAGGAAGTATGTGATTCCTTTAAGGAAGTCACTTGGGAGAACAATTTCTACTGGGAGAGCATGGATGTTAAGTCTTTGTATACAAGTATTAGTATTAAATGGGGCCTGGAAGCAGTGGGTAAACTGCTGGGTGAGGGTCCAAGAACTACTTACATCATTAACCTTTTAGAGTTTTGTCTCACTCATAATTATTTTGGGTTTGATAAAAAAAAATTTTTGCAAAAAGAAGGTACGGCAATGGGTGCCTGCTTTGCTCCCTCTTACGCCATTATTTTTATGGGATATTTTGAAAATCTGTTTGTTTATTCAAAAGATTTTTTTCAAAACAGAGTGGTTCATAGGTTCATAGGTTCATACTAGGCTATCTTCCCTAGGGCATTTATAAGCCTAGCCAGAGTTGTGTGGCTTTCACCACCCCTTAGGTTGAAGAATACTATACCCATTAGTTTGCCGTGCCTCTGTCCAGCAGTGATACAGAGATGATCCCCGGGGTAAACCTACGATCTCCCATCCACTGGTCAAGAGTCCTCTTGAACAGAGCCAGCGAGGTGCTCTGTCTCACATGGACCGGGATTCTGTTCCACAGCATAGGGAGTCTCCGGGTGATGAATCTGTCCCTCCAGCACGTCCTATTTATATCCGTGTTGAGGTTTAAGTCTCTTGCTCTTGTGGCTCTGGTGGATTTGGATTTTTTGAGGTGGAGCATGTCCATTAATTCCGGGTTGGACATGGCCTTGTATGTCAGGCACAGGTCACCTCTGAGCAGATGGTATGCGACTGAATAGAGCTGGATTTTCTTCAGTCGGGCAGCATATGGCATATTTTTGAGCCCCTTTATCCTTTTGGTGAGGAACTTTTGGGGTCTTTCCAATTGCTGCAGGTGTCGGGTAAGATACATTCTGAATGGGGCATTGTACTCAATCATTGGTCTGATAAGTGAAGAATACAGGGGAACAATGACCTCCCTTGACCTGGATGTGAATCCCTTCATAATCAGGTGGGCAATGTAGAAGGTCCTCCTAACCACTTTGGCAATGTGAGTGTCAAAAGAAAGGTTACTGTCAACTTGGGTCCCCAGGTCCCTGATAACCTCTTCTGTGCTTAATGGATTGCCACCTATGTGGTAACTTGGGGTTACCTTGTTTTTACCAAAGGGTATGACTATACATTTTTTGGCGTTTAGCTTAAGGCCATGGCTCTGGCAACAGTTATCCATTTCTATGAGACCTCTCTGAAGGATATCTGTGTCTGATGGATTTTCAACTATGGCCTAGTTTGCAGTCATCTGCAAACTTTGTCAGCCACAATCCTCCTATGTTTGCCTGCACTTCTGAAAAGTAGATGCCGAACAAGAGGGGGCCCAGGACTGAGCCCTGTGGGACACCACTTGTGACCGGCTTTGAGTCTGACATGGCACCAGCAACTCTAACCCTGTGGGTTCTGTCCTTGAGCCAGTTTGCAACCCATCTTGTGACATATGGGTTTACATTTAAGCTGGTGAGCTTTTCTATGATACCTGAGTGGGGTATTGTGTCGAAAGCTTTTGCAAGGTCAAGGTAGGCTGTGTGAACTGCCTTACCCTCATCAATGGCCTTGGTGACTGTTTCAAAAAAGTCAACCAAGTTCAAGAGGCATGATCTGCCCTTGACAAACCTGAATTGGGTAGGATCCAATGTCTGTAGGCCCCCTATGTCTTTATTTATGAGTTCCATTATGATCCTCTCCATAGCTTTGCAGACCAGGTTTGTTAAGCTTATGGGGCGGTAATTACCAGGGTCCGTAGAAGCACCGCCTTTGTGGAGTGGGACCACAGTTGCCGTACGCCACTCTTTGGGTACATATCCTTTGGTAAGGCTAAGATTAAACAGCAGCCTTATGTGTGGGTTTAGTTCCTCATTGAGTTCGTGTAGCACACAGCTGGGGACACCATCCGGTCCCATTGATGCTGTGTTTTTTGCTTTAGAGAGAGCAGCTCTCACCTGGGCATTTGAGATGATTGGGAGGCTACACTCTGCTGGGATAGATATTTCTCCGTTTGGGGTGGGGGGGGAAATTTCACTGAACCTGTCTGCCAGTATGTTTGCAATGTCTGTGGGTTCAGTGATTTTTGTATCATTCTGGACTAATTCTGAGCATATCTGGGAGTTTCCACCCAGATTTCTAACATAGCTAAAGAAGGCCTTATGATTGTCTTTTGAGTCCTTGGCAATTTTTCTCTCAAAGTTGGCCTTGGATGATTTTATGAGTGATCGTAGTTTTTTACTAGTATTGATCAGAGATGTCTTCCCTTTTAGCGATTTTGCTCTATCTTGTAGTAGCTTTCTCCTCTTGTTGTAAAGTTTGTTTATGGCTGGGGTCCACCAGATCGGGCGCTTGCCTTTGGTGGAAAGGGTCTTGATTTTATTTGGGATTGCTTGATCCATGCAATCCTGGAGGTGCTGAGAAAGCATTTGTAAGGATTCAGCAGTGTGGGTTGTGGTTTCCAATGGCTCAGGGGCCTTGAAGGATACCACCAGTCTTAAGAAGTGTGAAGTTGGCTTTTGAGAAGTTCTTCACTGTGGTCTTTTTGTTGGGGGTGGGGTGGGATGTGGATCTCCAGTGAGATTAGTTTATGGTCTGATCTCACCAATGAGGGATATACTTCGGTGTGGAGCATTTTGTCCCCATGTTTGTCACACAACATGGCTACATCCAGGGGTTTTATGCCCTGATGTCCCCTCACCCAGGTCCTTGGTGACTGCCTCAGACATGTCCACAACGTTTAACAGCCATGATCTCCCTGTCAGACATCCAAACTGTGTACACTCAGTTGTTTGTAGATCACATATATGTTTGCTGATCAGTTCCATGATGATTTGCCCCACGGGCATACAGATATGGCTACTCAGGCAAATAGGTCTATAGTTCTGGTGGTTGGTGGATGCACCACCTCTGTGCATGGGGATAAGAGTTGCCATTGTCCAATCAGCTGGGTTGCAGCCAGTGGTTACAGTATGATTGCAAGGAGTTCCCAATGGTGTTAGTAATCATTGGAGGATCCCATGTAGGACACAGACTGGGATGCTAGCATGTCCAATAGATGTTGTGTATCCCCCACAGAAAGGACAGTTATGACCTGCTCTGTAGATATGGAAGGTATGGGACAGGTTGCATGAATATCATGGGGCAAATGTGGTGTGGTCAGGGAGGAAGTTGATGCAGACCCAGTGGGACAAAAGTTGTTAAGAGCGCGTACAGACCCATTATATGTGGTATCATTATGTATGAATTCACTAACAATCTGGGCCTGTCCACTGAGGTTACACATGTAACTACACTGTGAGTTGTGGGTCTGCTTTTTGGGGGAGGCTACTTTTGTCACATACTGTTTCTACACAATGTCACACAAACACTATATGCTTATTTTAGCTGAGGAGGTTGTGTCTCCATTTTAGTGGGCACCCTCACCCCAACTGTCAAACAGCAATGTCCACCTCTTATTGTACAGCCTGCTAACGGCAGTTTTCCCACAAGCAGGTTTGCTGTATCATGAGGAGCCTGTGTTTCTCCTATCAGGTACAGCCAAGTCTATGCAGTTGTACTGCTGCTTACATAATGCATGGGTGTAGAGCTCTGCATACTTGCCGGTCCAATCTGAGGGGGTAGGTGTAATCATGCTATGTAAACTATCCAATAGGAGGTAATACATTGCATTGTTGAAGTATATTTCTGTATTTTCTGCAAGGGGGGGTTAGGTCTAATAGTTTTAAAGAGACTGATCTGTGATCAGATCTCACCAGGGACGACCTTACAGTGGTAGGCTGCAGTGGTCACCCATATTGAAACCACATGAAGCACTATGTCTCCCCTTGTGGGATGTCATGCCACTGGTCTTGGGCATTGTAGTTAAGGATGTGGACTAACCTTTGGGCAAGTGAGCTTCAGCATGACTAAGCAACAAAGGTGGTGGTTACTTAATGCCACTCCAAACCATGGTGTACTGATATATCTTGATAAATACGCTTACATCAAATAAGGACAATGCATGTCTCCATTCATGGAGCTGCTCCTGTAGCTAGCAATGGCTTGATTAGGTGCTCTTCAACAGTGAATAGCACCTGCAGTGTCCCTGGGACAGCATAGCATTTCACTAAATGTGGATGTGTATCTATCGTTAATGAATATGTAAACACCATCGGCATTGCCTTGCAAACTGTCAGTTTGAGGTCTGAACATGTGGAAGGCTGTGTAGTCTGGCATGGCTCTGGTGCTGTCTATAGCCTTGACTCAGGTGTCTGTGACTGCACAAATGTCTGCATATTCCAAGGTGTATACAATTTCCACAGAGTGGGATTTAGTGTTGCCATTTCCAGTGTGTAGCAGCAAAACCGTATGAAGATGGCATTCTCATTGGAAAGTTTTTCCTCCAGATGGTACCTATAAAAAGCAATGTGGGGGTGTCAGCAGCATTGACCAGCACTCAGAATCTCAGGAGTGAGAGATGAAGACTATCTCTGGCAAAGCATTGACATCTGTTGATCAAGTCAGCCCAGGCTGACATGCAGTGAATCCCCTTACAATGGTACCAAACACTAAGACAATTATTGGCATCCCTCATTTTTGGTGTGTATTGAGCCATCATCCTAGGTGATGGTCAAATGCAACTGAAAGCTATGGGTACACTTGTGAGACACACACAGTGTGTAAGCTCAGTCATGTGTCTGCATACAGTCCAGTGACATATGACCCTAATCATACACACCTACAGGAAATATGATGTCATCATTATGTCACCTGATATTCCTTCAGTTGTTGCAATGTGTGGTATCACATATCATGTCAACCCACAGACAGTTAAATGTGATGTTTCCCATATGCAGCTTGATGACATCAGTATGTCTCAAGATGCATTCACCTATGAATAATAGATTTGCTTTGTGTTTTGCCTCAGGTATATGATCAGTGAGACAGTGATGCATGCACTATTATGTGTACTGTGCTCTCCAGAGGTAGGATTTTCTGAGGTGTCTGTTGTTGTACCACACAGCTCCAAGATTCAGCAATGAAAATAACAGCCAAACTTGTAGAAAGATTTTGAGTTTTATTACAATTTGGTACCGGCCTTCGCCTTCAATGGAATAACTTACAATATGAAATACAAGTCTTTATATACCACTTACAAAAATTAGATAATTATATAATTAATCAATCAATGCTTTTTTACATAATGTTGGCTTGTTTTTGCACTCAGTATTGGAGGTATATCTTTCAAGGATACCCTCACATGTTAAAAACACTAAGGAAGTATGTGATTCCTTTAAGGAAGTCACTTGGGAAAACAATTTCTACTGGGAGAGCTTGG
Organism: Protopterus annectens; assembly: GCF_019279795.1. Classification (NCBI taxonomy): domain Eukaryota; kingdom Metazoa; phylum Chordata; order Ceratodontiformes; family Protopteridae; genus Protopterus; species Protopterus annectens. The sequence goes on from NC_056739.1 coordinate 509,296,432, forward strand.
ATGTTAAGTCTTTGTATACAAGTATTAGTATTAAATGGGGCCTGGAAGCAGCGGGTAAACTGCTGGGTGAGGATCCAAGAACTACTTACATCATTAACCTTTTAGAGTTTTGTCTCACTCATAATTATTTTGAGTTTGATAAAAAAATTTTTTTGCAAAAAGAAGGTACGGCAATGGGTGCCTGCTTTGCTCCCTCTTATGCCATTATTTTTATGGGATATTTTGAAAATCTGTTTGTTTATTCAAAAGATTTTTTTCAAAACAGAGTGGTTAAATATAAGAGATTTATAGATGACCTTTTGTTTTTGTGTAAAGGAGATCCCAGGGAATTTGAAGATTTTGTGTCTGGCCTTAAGATGAACCCATGTGGTTTAGATTTTACTTTTATTATAGGTGGCAATAATATTCAGTATTTGGATATAGAATTTTATGTGGGGTTGAATGGCAAGATTCAGTATAAGCCTTTTCATAAATCCACAGCAGTTAATAATTTTCTACATGCATCTAGTATACACAGTGTCCACTTTATTGATTCTTTACCTTTCGGGGAATTCAAACGCATTGCATGTAATACTTCTGAGAGGAATAATATTATGTTGGAATTTGATAGAGTGTATCAGAAGCTTTGTGCTAGGGGTTATTCTGATGAAAATGTAAATTTTGCTAGATTAAAGGTGGAAAGAGAATTGGGGTTAAGGCATAATGAATTCAGTTCTTGGAATAGGAAACATAAAAACAATGGAGGAAACAAGAGGGGTAAGGATAAAAAGGCAATGGATGATAGGGACCAAATATTTTTTGTTTCCAGATTTTCAGGATTTTCCCATATTTTTAGAAGTACAGTATTGGCTTTGTGGCCTATCATTATGAATGATGATGGCTTAAAGGATATTATTCCAAGGAAAGTGACATTTTCTTTTGGGAGGTTTCAAAATTTTAAAGAATTAGTAAGAAGTAAGAAAAATAGGGTTAAGGTAGCAAATGCAGGTGCCCATGCTTGTGGAAGATATAAGGTATGCAATAAGATCAGGAACCTAGATGGGACTAGAATTAATGTTTTTTTATATAATGCCAGGGATTATTTTGATTGCAATTCTTTTGGGGTTGTTTATGTTATCGGGTGCAACTGTCCAGTACCAAAATGGTATGTAGGACAGACAAAACGTAAGGTTAAAACAAGAATTTTAGAACATCTGGGGGATGTTAGAAATTCAAGATTAGATAGCCCGGTAGCTAGTCACTTCCATAAAGAACATGGGGGTGCAGTTAAGGACTTAATTTTTAGTGTTGCAGCCAAACTTTATGGGTCAATGGAGTCTGACAATATTTTTCTAAAAAGATTATTAAATTTGGAGTGTAGATATATTATTAATTTTAATACTCTTTTTCCAAATGGTATGAATTTGGAATTTTGAATGTTAAAAATGAAAAATGAATCAAGTTGGAATGTGTATGAATTATTTATTCATTTATTTATATATTTATTAGGATAAATACTTTATTGATTGATTGATTAATTATATAATTATCTAATTTTTGTAAGTGGTATATAAAGACTTGTATTTCATATTGTAAGTTATTCCATTGAAGGTGAAGGCCGAGGTACCAGAATTGTAATAAAACTCAAAATCCTTCTACAAGTTTGGCTGTTATTTTCGTTGCTGAATCTTGGAGCTGTGTGGTACAATTTATTTTTGGAGGTGTTGGAGTTGTGTCTGTTGTTTGGCAATGTGTCTGGTAAGGAGCTGCACACATGCAGGTGTGTTTGATGTGAGTGTGGGTGGTACATGAGGTGAGCTGTACATGTTGGCAAAATGCTCATTGCCATATATACTGACTGCTGTGAGAACACCATGGAATCAAGGTTTGAAGTTCAGTCACATCTGTCACACATTGTGTTTGTATGGCATAGGAGTGGAGGGGTGGGTACACTTTCCAAATTTCATCAGCACCCATTGATAGTGTCATTATCAATTCAGTCATGCTTATGTGTACGTCACAGCATGCCATAGGCAGTGTCATGACAGATGGTGAAATGTAACATGTCACCTTTATGTAGGTCCCCTAAGGTAACACAGCACCTGACAATGTGCCATACAATGCTTTGCCAGCCATGTGGACCTTGGATTGACCTTAATGTTGTCATTAGGCATGGTCCCAATACCATACCTACAAAGGTAACACTGTGCAAGTTCTGCAAAGTTAGGGTCATGCTGCCACACCCTTGGGGTTGCCAGCCTGAAACACAGTGTTTGTAGGCACTCCTTGCGGTGAAGATGTGGATGCCAATGCATGCACAGAGGACGTGTTCAACTTTGCTGACATTACTTTGACCTTGCAAGCATACAATGCCTGTGAAGCCACCACACAGCTAACTGGTTGTTGTGTGACATGATGTGGGAACACAGGCATGTGTTCCAGGTACATAACTGTACAATATGATACAACTAGGACTTGCGGCAGGTGTTCACACTTTGGCCAAAGGTGCCCAGTCCTCTGCGGTAGGCCTCATAACCATGCCATGCAGATATTCACCATTAATCTGTTGAAGGGCAGGATGCATGAAGTGCTGTGACGTCACCTAAGATGGATCACCACTGCTGTGCTGTTTGTTTCAGCAAGCCTGGACATCTATGCCATTATTAAAATTGAATAGAATATACAATAAATGATACATGGTATCAATTATAATATTATATTTATTTATTTTTGTTTAAAACATTGTTTATATATGCACACAATGATTAATTCAACAGATTAAAATAATTATAGTAAAACATATTCGAACAATTGATTTAACAAAAATTGGATAGCATACTATATGTGCACAACATTATATATATATCAATTGCACTTATATAGATAAGAATTGTACATTATCTATCTCATTATAACATATTTAGGTATACTGGCTGTATTCATGCATACTAGTCATACATTTTTATTTTATTTTATTTTACATAATTAAATCACATATAATACATTCATAAGGAATATTTAACAATATATAGGTTCCAGTTGAGTGTATTTACATTTAAACAGGTATACATTATTAACACACATTAGATAAATTATTCATTAATAAGGGTTCAATACATGTATTTACAAAAATAAGTATTTTTTTAAAAATTAACAAATAGATTATTTGGATACTTAATTAGTAGTTTTTAAGTGTATAAATGCATACAATTCCTTTGGAATATATGTATATGAGTTAGTAATGAATAATGTTTTGTATTTAAACATAATGAATTTTTAAAAATGCCATTTCCTTTTTAAGAATTTATGGTGGGAAATTAGGCTATTAATTGAGTGATTATTCAATAATTGACAATGTATAAAATGGGTGAGTTGCAATGATAGCATGTATTCTGAAGAAGTTCGGAAGGACGAAACCTAGGTCAATAAAGTAGTGTTTGTTGCAGAGTTCGTGTCGTGGCTTTTTGGAGTTGGTTGGTACTTCACAGTTTTGTATTTGAGCCTGTTTTCATCTCCTCATTGGCATCGGCCTCACCTTGCTTTCTACATCTATGCCACTGGACATTGCACATTATATTGTGACACTCCAGATTTGTTCCAAATCACCATCTGGTCAGCTTCCTAGTTATGTACCACCAACCCTGGTACAGAAGACATGCTACATGCAAAAGCCAACTGATTGTTCAGGTCACTAATCAAGGCATCTATCTGGAAGAGGGTATGCAAAGCCTACAGAGCCCTTAATGATGTGGAACAACCATCTGCATTAATAAACAGGCTGTGTCCTGCTACTCATCATGAGTTTCATAATAACATTTTGTGTGTGATGATAGAAAAAGTATCAGAGCATGGAATCCCATGACAGAGTGGTTGTGGTGAAACTAGCAGTAGTAAAAGACAGGTACCAGCAATTCAGGGGACTCCTCTGCTTTCTGCATTCTTCACAAGATAATTGTGTCCTTTCAGTACCCACCACTTGAGTAGTGTCCAAGTGCAGAATACCTTTGTGAAATCTCCCACCTTACCTTCACAGGGTATACATATTACGCTTCCCTCCATTGTTTGTCTGTGCTCTGTACATACACCTTGGATGACTCTTTTCCTGGAACATGATGGAGGTAACTGCAATACTTAGTTGCACAGAGGAATACTAGCATGCAGTGCCAAGCAGTGTCCCCCAATCTCTCCGTTGTTTGATATGTATACCCATGAACGGAGTTAGAATGGATACGATCAGTAACAATGTCATACACCTACTAACACTGGACCAAACACAGCTTGTTTTGCTCAAGGGCAGATCATACCTACCTTCCCTAACTGGTGGAGCTCATTGAGTGTTACAGTATGCAATGGATAACAGGAATATGACTCACTCCACCTACCATGGCCTGACAAGGTGTTTGACAATATTAGGCCAGTAGGCCTTGCTGGAAACTATGTAGGTTATTTACAGAGTGGTATGTCAGCTGGTGGATAGCCAAGTGTCTGATAGTCATAATCTGGGAAGGTAGCATTGGTTAGACCTACGCTACAATGATGCCAGTCACCAGTTGACTTCTCTCAGACAACATTAATGGAGTACCCCTTGCATCCATTCCCTTCTCTGCAGTCACAGCCACTGTCATTGACCTCTGACTGACTACTTTAGGTGGTGATTGTATATTAGGAGCTGTCACTGAATCACACACAGAACCAACAGTTATCCAGGATGGCCTGAGACATACATTCAGTTGTTGTCAGAGCCACTGACAAATAGTAAATGCCAAGGACTGCACAATACTATCCTTTTGTAAGTCATCGGCCCTTGGAAAATATAGTAGTGTCCACACACCACACACAGTTGAGCCATTACTGATGGACGTATGGACATGGAGAGTAATGTAGCCTTTGACTTTCACTGGTCAGTAAGATGTGGGGATCCATTCAGTTTTGTACAACCTATACAGAAAGGTATGGCATGTAAATCTCAGACTGTCATTGTTATACCATATTTGGCACTCATCGCACCTATCATTGAGTGCAGTGGTACCTTTGCTATGTCACTACACAGGCATATCGTACAACTGTAGCAGCCACACAGGTTCCATGGTAAACCAATATACATTGCAGATAACATGTCTGATGCAGTCTGTGTCAAGAGCGTACATGTGTAGTCTGTCTCCTACATGCTTTGCAGGGGATGTGTATGGATGCCATACAGGGAGGTGTTAGATCTCACTATGTACCTCTGGCTTATCCAAGACAGAACTAACACATGTATTGCCTGTTCTACATACCTACACCATCACTGTGGTATAAATAGTACATGCTGGGAAGACAGGTATGTAACATAGACACTACACTCTATATGTAACGGGCTCCTCATGCATGTGAAGCACAAGTCTGCTGTAATGCATGTCATGTGCAAGTTACACAGTGGGATGCAGAACAAGCCAATCATAACTGGTATAGGACAAATGTATGTAATGTAGACAGGGAATTTGTAGATGAATCATCTCCATCACTGCAGCTTGTACATATGTTAGCTGCAGAAACCCTGGTGACACTTATCAAGGCTGTCAGACCATGCCATAGATGAGGGATGCATGAGTAGGCTGCATGGCACCATTGTCCATGTTAGCCTGTTATGCACATATCACCCTAGGGAGCCATGGACCTATACCACTATACCCTTGCTGGAGACATATGTGTTCTGTGCTGACATTTCATTCTGTACTGTGACATCTATGAGCTTATTGCCATTGTGTATCCATAGGTGACCCCTACAAACTCCTGAAACTAAACCATAAACAGGTCCATGACACACCTTTCATTGTGTAAGTATACAGCCATTATAACATCATACAACATAAGGTACACTAAATTATGTGGCTTACTCATTACAAATGTCAACATACAGTATCTGTCATTAACCAGTACAAGTGGCATGGCAAAGCAACACTGTATTACACAAGAACATATTAATTTATATAGTCATCCTGTGCATCAGACACATAGAATCATTTCCCTGCATCAATGACAAGGATGACAGGGATGTGGCACAGGTGTGATTCCTTGCAAAGGGTGTTGTGTGGGGGGTGCAGGAGGCCTAGGCTGGCCCAGTAGGTTGAAAGCATGTGTGTGAGTCAGGAAGGGAAGCAGGAAAGATGGACCATCGAAATGTGGCGTGTGTGTCTGTAGATGACCTGATTTTGACAGTTGTGTACGAGTGTGTGCTTGAACACAGTCAAGCTCAATGCTAGCCTCACATGTGTGTATATTGGACAATTGTGAACCATGCATGGTAGATCTGAGAGTTTACCGTCTCCACCCTGAACATGGGAACTAGCTCTGCCAGGGGTTGCACTGGCACCTCCATGGCCAAGGTCAGAACTGGTGCTAGTGTCTGACTTTGACTGTTGTCTGTTGGGATTATGTCTTTCATGGAAATGCCCAGGACCATGAACCCATGGTCTGCCATGTCTTGGTGTGGACAGCATACTCCCCACTGGAGTGCTGGATGTACTGCCACTATAGCAGCATAATTGAGCACAGCCACGAGGACTCTCACCCGATGCAGATGCTGACCGACATCCACAGGTCTGACGCTCAACTCCAACCAGATGTTCCAACACAGACAATGTGCATTCCTAGGCAGATATTCTGCAATATGTCTCAGTCCACCTTCTTTCCACTGCATTAGTAAACCGATCCAGGGTATCACCAATGTGGTGGAGGCAGTCACAAATGTCAGACTGTGCTGCATCCATAACCCCGAGCATTTGTCTGGAGTTCTTTTCAGAACATGCTTGTGCCTCCATGATGACCAGAAACATATGCCGAGTGACCCATGATGAGACAGCTTCAACAGGTGGTGGATGGACAGCAGGCCTCCTACGAGCACCCCTATCAATCCATCTGTGTGGAACCTCACCAGTTCTCTGACTATGGCCAGAGTCTACACTCACTGCAGGCATAGTTGCCACACTTTCCTGTCCAATAGTCCAGGTAGAGAACTCAGCACAGCTCCTCGTGGTATCCAGCAGAGTTCCTAGAGCAGCAGAGAAAGGAAAAAGCAACTTTCAAGATTTTAAGTATTTTTTCTTGCATTTTTTGACCATTTGTGTTATTCGACGACTGTTTCTGTCTATTCTATAGTGGTATTACCTGTTTTTCCTGTTTTTATAAGCTTTAATTGTTGGTTGCACTTCTTAGTTTAAGTTTGCTTAAAAGTTAAACTACAGGCTAATACACTCAAGTGTACTAGCTTTTGATAGCATTTAATCGAAAAGCAAAGCATTTATTGTGTTTTCTGTTCTGTCTGTGAAAAAAAACTTGAAAAAAAAACAAAAAAAAATATTCTTGTTCTCCTAACTTTCCTGGCTAGTTTGTTCCAGTGATCAGATTTTGCTGATCCCTGGACTTTGTCTTGGTTCCTGTACTTCAACATTTTCTTTGTTTGGTCAGGGGGAAGTTTCTTTACTCACCAGTGGGAGTGGGGAGTACTGAGCTGCCTGTTTGTCCTCAGAGGAGTGGTTTAAGACAGTAACTTGTAGTTCAGTGGCCATTTTGGGTCATTTCCTGCCCTTTCCAGCCCCCTGCTATAAAGCACGCTTTGGCAGGCTTTTCTGGCTGTAGAGAACTCAGCACAGCTCCTCGTGGTATCCAGCAGAATTCCTAGAGCAGCAGAGAAAGGAAAAAGCAACTTTCCAGATTTTAAGTATTTTTTCCTGCATTTTTCGACCATTTGTGTTATTCAACGACTGTTTCTGTCTATTTTATAGTGGTATTACCTGTTTTTCCTGTTTTTATAAGCTTTAATTGTTGGTTGCACTTCTTAGTTTAAGTTTGCTTAAAAGTTAAACTACAGGCTAAGACACTCAAGTGTACTAGCTTTTGATAGCATTTAATCGAAAAGCAAAGCATTTATTGTGTTTTCTGTTCTGTCTGTGAAAAAAAACTTGGAAAAAAAAAAAAAACAAACAAAAAAAATATTCTTGTTCTCCTAACTTTCCTGGCTAGTTTGTTCCAGTGATTTACCTGCTAATCTTAACATGTACTTTATTTTTTTGTTTGGGGATTTTCTTTGATCATTTCCTGAAGACTAGTGCGGGCGGTGTTTGACAAAAAATTGTACAAGTGGATGGGCATTTCTCCTTTCCGTTACTTTATTTATAAAGCTGAATAATTTAACGATTCCATAGCAAGATCGGCGGGAGTTTACAGTTTAACTTTTGTCAGTCTTTCATTATTTTTTTAAAGAACTGTTTTCCTAAACTTTGTCCACAGATATAATGTCATGAGTTTTCTTTTTAAAATTCAGCACTTTCTTTGTTTGTGAATCCTGCAAGCCCACCAGTCCACATAATTACTAGTCTCTCTATTCAGTGTCTGTTTAATTTTCAGCTGTGGCCTGTGCAGGTGTCCTTCGCCTTATTGTACACACATTTTGAAATAAACTCTTTCCCAGTTTTCTGTCTTTCCTCACAAATCTTGGTGTAAGTGCTTGCATTTTTGAGGGGGCCCTTTAAGCATGTCCAGCCAAGGAGTTCTACACAAAGGCCTCTTGTACTCACCCTGATTTTAAAGGTATACAAAGACTCCGGTTACAGCTGTAAATTTATTCCCACAGCCCCAAGTACCCAACAGCTGTCCTCAAACAGAATAAATACCATTTATTTGACAGAACCTGAATGTAAAATCCTACATACTGAGTCTGTATAGGTGATTAGCACACAGTCATGGTTCAGGCTGAGCTTGTGAGAGGTCTGACTGCCTATGGGTGTGATCTGCCAATCCTCATTTAAGCCGCGCAATAAACCAGTCCTTGAATTTTACACTGAGAAACTTGACTGCATTAAGTAAAATGATGTCTTGATTATAGACAAGCCCCTACCCTTTTTTTTCAAATTCAAGATATAAGAGAAATTTGACTTTCCCATTGTTTACTGTTTCCTTCTTAAAGGTCCAGGTTTTGCCTAGGATGACAGCTTGCAACACAATTCTGAGTGGGCCCTATTCCCCTTACGGGATTGCCGTTTTGCTAAGGTCTTGCACCTGTGATTTGCATGATAAAGCCTAAAGTCAGCTACTTAAAAGAGAAGGGGGTAATGCTTTTGCCGTTTAAACATTGCTGAAGCTTGTTAGGAAACAGATGTCTGAACTGCCTGGTTGGCTCCTAAACACCCAATGGTTTCCATTTTTTTCCAAATGGAAACACAAAAGGGGGTTTCATTAAAAAGGGTACTCTGCAGTGGTTTGAAACAATCCAGGTGCATAACCCTAGGAAATGTTCTACAATTAGTGTACGCCCCTTCAAACTCAGGCCCAAACCTTCTAAGCCTAGGTTAAATGTTTCAACCCAATTTTTGTTCTTTTAAAAATTAACTGGAAAGGGTTTTTTCCCCCAGCCTGTTTTTTGCTGACCCCCCTTTTTTAATAGACCTCCCGGTGACAAGGGGCCCAAAGTAAGGGCTTGGGCCTCCCAACTAAACAAGCGGGTACTCCCCCGGTAAAACGTCTTTTCCAAAGGGGTTAATGACACTTTCCCTTGCTAAACAGAATTTAGTCTCTGTTTTTTGGGGCGGTATCCTTTCCCAGCTAGTTTCTTCAAATGATGCCCATTTTTGGGGGATTTCAGCTTCCTTGTTTGTGTGGTTTCAAGTGCCTGTCTTTCCAGACATGTTGCACACCAGGCTTCTGAAATGGTTTACTGTCACCATTGAGGCTGCTTTCAACCCATAGTCTTTTAGGAACTCAAGTTAAACCTACCTAGAAATTTAAAAGTTAAAAACTGAGGGTTTAATCTCCATTCCGGATTAAACCCATTATTCAGGCCATTTTATGAGAATGAGCTGTGCTGAACTGAACCTGGTTTAGGGCTCCTGAGCATTACGGATTAGGTTTTTTATAAAGTTGCACACCAGACAACAAAAAGGGGTTATTAAATTTCAGTCTCACACAGTTGTTGGCATAGTGTTGTTCACTGCACAAGCCTGTAAAATGTTGTTCTAGAAACCCTTTCAACTGTGGTCCCTATTGCTTTCCTGAACATGATTGTTTTCCAGACTTTTGGGTGACTTAATGTTTAAAGACTGGACTAGGAAGCCAAGTTTCTAGCCCATGTTTGAGTTTTTAATGCATGAACAGCTTGTACTTTTTTGATGAGAAGGGATTAATCCAAAAATGCGCATTGCCATCCAGATGTATCCTATACTAAAATTTATAGTACATCATTTCTTGAAATTTCCCCACAAATATTAACCTAATGAGAATTATTGACCAGCACTATGTTTGTGACCTTAAAACCGGCGTGACACCCCAAGGCCAGTTTTAATGCCAATTCTAGAAACTTTCCTAGGATAGCCAAATAAAATAAGGCTGTCAAATGGCAACTCATCATGGTGGCCCCAATTGAAATTTACTGAAAGGTGACTTACAATGTGATAAACTGTAATGGTGATACCCTATCATATTATAAATCGGCTCAAGAGTAGCATTTTGAAAAAGTTGCTGGGCATTAAGATATGGCTGTCATTATTAGGACGAAGAAAAAATTAAAAATTAACAAAAATCAACCACAAAGCAAATAGGGCAAAGGAAATCACCCCCCCCTAAAGGAAAGATTAACCCCAATGACCTATCTCAAACAGGTAAATGTTTCTAAGCAAAACCAAATGGGATGTCCCGTGTTACAAGTAAATAGGAAAACTTGACTTAGGTTAATTCATTCCAAAACAAAGTCTTGGCAATTCCCAAAAAGCGTCCCTAGGCCCTGGTAATACGCCAAAAAAAATTCCAAAATGGGAGATCAAATGAGTTAAACAAAAATTAGGGCTTAGGGAACCCCCCAGTTTTTTAAAAAGATGCTTTTTTTTTTTTTAAAAAAAAAATTTTTTGGGAAACAAGTTTATTAAAACATTTTAAAAAAAAAATCAAAAAAGAAAAAAAAAATTTTAAACCCTTTTTAAAAAAAAAAAATTGTTTCCTTATCAAAAGGGGGACCAAAAGGGTCCCCAGGTATTCCCTTGGTGAATATTAAAATCCTAAATCCACATCCCCCCCAAAAAGAAAAGAAAACTTTAAAGCAAATTACCTATAAAACTGGTTGGTATTTCAAGGCCCCTGCCGGGAAACCAACCCAGCGGAACCCTTCAAATGCTTCTTAACATTAGGATCATGGATCAATCAAGATAAACCAATTTCATAAAGGCAGGTTGTGACCTCACTTTAAATGTACAATAAGCAATTTACTGAAATGGGGAAAAAATTTTCAAAAGACTGTAATTGGACTGTAAATTAAAAACCTATAAGGTACTGGCAATTTGGTAGACAAATGAAGTTCTAAGGGAGTTGCATTTTGTATCAGGTTGGGGAAAAAATGCTCAGAACATCCAAAAGCAAAACAACTGTAACAAGACACAATATATAACAGTAGGCACTTAAAATCCCATAAAAATCCAGCCTATGATTAAAAGCTCAAATTAATGACTGCATTTCAAATTTTTCCCTGAAGGGGGAATGTGTCATGAATGTGAGTTTCAGAGCAATAGTTTTAACCTAAGTCCATTTAAAATTTTACTTTTAAATGACTTGTTGGCTGAAATGGAATAACTTTAATGAGTCCACCACTGATCAGCCTAGTACATTAGTTATGTAACAGTGAATCCAAAATGGCATTATCTGCAGACTACAAGTATTTTAGGAAGGACACTCAGTGGCCCAGCAGAACTAACCCTATGCGATTTTCAAAAGATAACAAGCCTTATTGGATAGCTCATAACTTGTTCTGCAAATCTTTGAAATAACCACTGTAATTTACAAAATTCAGCTTATAAACCAAAATGCATAAAAGGGTAGAACTGTTTTGCAAACCCCAATTTAAAAGGGAATTTAGTCTGTAAGGTCCAAGTTGCCAATGGCTTTTTTAACATTGGGGTCATCAAAAAAATTTCCCCAAAATTGGAGCAACGCTGACAAATTTCCGATGGTAAAATGGTTACAATAATCCCAGGAAATACCATTGGACAGGAAGGAAGCTTCCAAGATCCTGAAGTTAAAGCAAATTATGAACTTGAAACAATTCATGCTCAAGTTAGGTAATACTAAAGGGGTTACAGGCCCCCGGTTGACATTTTTTTTGACATGTCAAATGTTAAAAACTTTTTGCCCAAAAAGGGTTATCCAACTATGAGCATTTTTTATTCTTATAACCAATTATACAATGCCCATTTTTATCCCCCCTTTTCTAGAAATTGAAAAAATTCCACCAAAAAGATAATCCAGTTCTGCTTGAGAAACTTCTATTCGTGCATCCGCTGTCAGACTTTAATTTAAAAATTTAGAAACCAAAAATGCATTTACCCAAAATCTAAAAAAATTAAATTCCACCAAGATACCCTAGTATAACATTACTTTTTTTTTAAAAATTGTTTTTTCTTTTTTTCCTTTTTTTTTTACCCTTTTTTGGGGGTCGTTTTTTCCCTTTTTTCCTTAAAAAAATTTTTTTAAAAAAGGGGAGTTTTTCTTTTTAAAAAAAAAAGGCCTTTTTTCCATGGGAATCTCTCAGGGCCCGACCCAGTTTGGCTTCGTCAAGGGCAGATCATGCCTTTTGAACTTGGTGACTTCTTGAAACAGTCACCAAGGCCATTGATGAGGAAGGCAGTCCATACAGCCTACCTTGACCTTGCAAAGGCTTTGACACAATACCCCACTCGGGTATTGTAGAAAAACTACCAGCTTAAATGTAAACCCATATGTCACAAGATGGGTTGCAAACTGGCAAGGACAGAACCCACAGGGTTAGAGTTGCTGGCGCTATGTCCAGACTCCAAGCCCGGTCACAAGTGGTGTGCCATAGGGCTCAGTCCTTGGCCCCTATTGTTAAGCATCTACTCCTCAGAAGTACAGGCCAACATGGGAGGACTTTGGCTGACAAAGTTTGCAGGCGACTGAAAACTGGGCGCCATAGTGGAAAGATGCATGGACGGATATCCTTCAGAAGGGACTCAGGAAACAGATAGCTGGTGCCAGAGCCATGGCCTGAAGTTAAGCATAAAAATGTATAGTCATACCCTTGGGGAAAAACAAGGTAATCCCAAGCTACCATATAGGCGGCAATCCACTAAGCACAGAAGAGGTTATCAGGGACCTGGGGACCCAGGTTGACAGTGGCCTTTCTTTTGACACTCCACGTTGCTAAAGTGGTTAGAAAGACCTTCTACATTGCCACCTGATCATGAAGGGATTCACATCCAGATCTAGTGAGGTCATTGTTCCCCTGTACTCTTCACTTATCAGACCAATGATCGAGTACAATGCCCATTAGGGATGTATCTCACCCGACATCTGCAGCAATTGGAGAGACCCCAAAAGTTCCTCACCAAAAGGATAAAGGGACTCCAAAATCTGTCATATGCTGCCAGATTGAAGAAACTCCAGCTCTATTCAGTCGCATACCGTCTGCTCAGAGGTGACATGTGCCTGACATACAAGGCCATGTCCAACCTGGAATTAATGGACATGCTCCACCTCAAAAAATCCAAATCCACCAAAACCACTAGAGCAAGCAACTTAAACCTTAGGGCAGATAGCCTAGTATAAACATATGAACCTATGAACCTATGAAAAAAAAATACTCTTGTTTTCCATACTTTCCTAATAGTTTGTTCCAGTGATCAGATTTTGCTGATCCCTGGGCTTTGTCTTGGTTCCTGTGTTTCTCCATTTTCCTTGTTTGGTCAGGGGGAAGTTTCTTTACTCACCAGTGAGAGTGGGGAGTACTGGGCTGCCTGTTTGTCCTCAGAGGAGTGGTTTAAGGCAGTAACGTGTAGTTTATTGGCCATTTTGGGTAATTTCCTGTCTTTTCCAGCCCCCTGCTATAAAAGCAGCTTTAGCGCGATTTATGCGGAGTTGCTACAGGAGCATACAAGAGCAGCGGCGGTTAATCAAGGTTAAACTATTCAGGCTACCTAAAGTCCACTCTTCAAATTTTCCCTTAAAACAGCCTTCCTTGAACTGTACTGCTGATCAAACCAGCGTATTCTATATCTAAAAAGTTCAGCTCTACTTGATTCTTAAGTAGACTATTCTCTATCTGTAAAGCCTAGCACTTGCTCCTAAAGTATTTTTTTACTTTGATATAGCACTTTTATTATACATAGTACCCCAGCAGCCAAAAACTCCTTTTCGATCACCCACATCCCCCGGAGTCATTTTAAAGTTTTTGTCTATTCCTTCTAGCATGTCGAGGGATCAGTTGCTAGTGTCCTCTCCTGCTCAGCTGGTGAATCTGGGAATATTGAGGCAATGTTACAATTGTCTCATGTACACAGACAACCCTCTTCTTCTCCCACAAAACACAAATACATGTGAGAGATGCAACTATATAGCCAAACTGGAGGCTGAGCTCTCTCAACATAGGACTGGCAAGACCAGACAGGAGGAGAAGGTAACCACACACACCACAAACCCAGTCTCACATAGTACTATCACAACTTCAAATCATACACATAAATACACAAAGACATACTTTCGGAGGCCTGATCAAAAATCTACCAAAACAGCAGAGGCCACCAAAGCAGACACCCAAACAACTGCCACCTCAGGACACAACACATGCAACACATAGACCACATAGTCAGTGTGCCAAACAGTCACAGCCCTTAAGGCCAAACACAATGCCAGACACACTCATCATTGGTGACTCCATAGTCAGACACACTGACGTCCCGCTCACCAGACTGAGTAAGGAGAAGGTCACAGTAAGCTGCCTGCCGGGCACTAGAATCCGCCACATAGCATGAGCACTCAGGTCTCTCAACAGCAGGTACAAGTACGACTCTGTCATTGTCAGCTGGTGTGAACGACCTGAGACGTACCTCCTTGGACTACATGAAAAGAGACATAGAGGAGCTCTCTGATTATGTAGCCCAGGCAGGTATGACCCTGACCTTGAGCAGTATCCTACCTTCACCAAGAATGATGCCACAATACAGAGACAAGATGATCAGCTTTAATAATTGTCTTAAACTCTGGTGTCATTCACAGGGGATCCAGTGTCTGTCTGCCTGGGATGACATGCTGGACAAGCCACGCTGCTTCACAAGGGAAGGCTTGCACCTGTCACCCCTGGGCTTCCGGATATTGGCAAAGGCTCTTGCCACCTATAGTGCCTTTTTAGGCAAGGCTCAAATTCTAAACCTACCACCCTAGAACACAAAAAAGGAAAAAAACTAAGGGTAATGCTGCTCAATGCCAGAAGTCTCAACTTCAAGATGCACGCCTTTCAGAGGCCCTTCTCAGTATGGAGAACATCGATGTCTGTGCTGTGACTGAAACCTGGTTCAAGGCTCCCGAGAGCACCCCGGCACTATCAGATTTTACCTCATATCATGCGTTCCGGCCCCAAAATCCGGACAACACCAAGAAAGGAGGGGGGGTGTCTATATTCATCAAGGACACCCACACCTCAAGGTTGGTAGCGTCCCACGATGCATCGGAGACCATCCAGGTGCAATTAACCATAGGCAAGACTGCTCTGCAATTTGTAGCATGTTACAGGCCACCCTCTCAATCTCAGGAACCTCACATAGCTTTCCTGAAAACACTGGAGGGGATAAATGTATCTCCAAACACCATCATACTAGGTGACTTCAACTACCCAAATATAGACTGGGATCACTACTCAAGCCCCAACACTCTAGCCCAAAGGTTCCTAGAGTTCATAAACTCAAATGCCATGGAACAACTAGTCACCATCCCCACAAGAGGAGAAAACATACTAGATCTCATCATCATGAACATGGGGTCACAATGTTCAACACCGGAAGTATACCCCTCACTGGTGAGATCAGACCATAAACTAATCTCACTGGAAGTCCACATCCCGCCCCCACCTAAGATAAAAAAGACCACAGTGAAGAACTTCTCAAAAGCCAACTTCACACTTCTAAAGACTAGTGTGGTCTCTTTTAAGACCCCCGAGCCTGCGGAAACCATTACTCAAGCTGCTGAATCACTTACAAATGCCTTCTACCAGCACCTACAGGACTGCATAGATCAGGCAATCCCAAACCAAACAAAGACTCTTTGTACCAAAGGCAAGTGTCCAGTCTGGTGGATCCCAGCCATAAACAAGCTCTACAACAAAAGGCGGACGCTACTACAAGACAGAGCAAAATCCTTAAAAGGGAAGACACCTTTGATCATTATAAGTAAAAAACTAAGATCTCTCATAAAATCATCCAAGGCAAATTTTGAGAGAAAAGTCGCTAAGGACTCAAAAGAGAATCATAAGGCCTTCTTTAGCTATGTTAGACACCTGGGAGGAAACTCCCAGATATGCTCAGAATTAGTTCAAAATGATGTAAAAATTACTGAACCTCCAGACATTGCCAACATACTGGCTGACAGGTTCAGTGCAAACTCTCCCCTCCCCCAAAGGAGATATCTATACCAGAGGACTGTAGCCCCAAACATCTCTAACGCTCAGGTGAGAACTGCTCTCTCAAGGCAAAAACACAGCATCCATGGGACCAGATGGTGTCCCCGGTTGTGTGCTCCACGAACTCAATGAGGAATTAAACCCGCAGTTAGGGCAGCTGTTTAATCTTAGCCTCACCTCAGGATATGTGCCCAAGGAGTGGCGTACGGCAGCTGTGGTCCCACTTCTGGCGGTGCCTCCACTGACCCTGGAAATTACCGTCCCATCAGCTTGACAAGCCTGATCTGCAAAGCTATGGAGAGGATCATAATGGAACTCATAAATAAAGACATAGGGGACTTGCAGACTTTGGATCCGACCCAGTTTGGCTTTGTCAAAGGCAGATCATGCCTTTTAAACTTGGTTGACTTTTGAAACAGTCACCAAGGCCATTGATGAGGAAAGGCAGTCCACACAGCCTACCTCGACCTGGCAAAGGCTTTCGACACAATACCCACTCAGGTATCATTGAAAAACTCATCAGCTTAAATGTAAACCCATCGTCACAAGATGGGTTGCAAACTGGCAAAGTGACAGAACCCACAGGGTCAGAGTTGCTGGCGCCATGTCAGACTCAAAGCCTGTCACAAGTGGTGTCCCACAGGGCTCAGTCCTGGGCCCACTCTTGTTCGGCATCTACTTTTCAGAAGTACAAGCAAACACAGGAGGGTTATGGCTGACAAAATTTGCAGATGACTGCAAACTGGGCGCCATAGTTGAGAACACATCTGACACAGATATCCTTCAGAAGGGTCTTATAGAAACGGATAACTGGTGCCAGAGCCATGGCCTAAAGTTAAACGCCAAAAAATGCATAGTCATACCCTTTGGGAAAAACAAGGTTACCCCTAGCTACCATATAGGTGGCAATCCACTAAGCACAGAAGAGGTTATCAGGGATCTGGGGACCCAGGTTGACAGTAACCCTTCGTTTGACACTCACGTTGCCAAAGTAGTTAGGAAGACCTTCTACATTGCCCACCTGATCATGAAGGATTCACATCTAGATCAAGGAGGTCATCGTCCCCCTGTACTCATCAGACCAATGATTGAGTACAATGCCCCATTCGGAATGTATCTGACATGACACCTGCAGCAACTGGAAAGGCCCCAAAAGTTCCTCACCAAAAGGATAAAGGGTCTCAAAAATATGTCTTATGCTGCCCGACTGAAGGAACTCCAGCTCTATTCAGTCACTTACCGTCTGCTCAGAGGTGACCTGTGCCTGACATGCAGGCCATGTCCAACCCGGAATTGATGAACATGCTTCACCTCAAAAAATCTAGATCCCTCAGAACTACAAGGGCGGGAGACTTAAACCTTGACACGGTTATTAATAGGACTTGCTGGAGGGACAGATTCATCACCCAGAGACTCCCTATGCTGTGGAACAAAATCCCGGTACATGTGAGGCAGAGCACCTCGCTGGCTTTGTTCAAGAGAAATCTTGACCAATGGATGGGAGATCGTAGATATACCCCAGGGATTATCTCAGTGTCACTGCTTGACAGAGGCACAGCAAAATAATGGGCATAGTATCCTTCAAACTAAAGGGGTGGCGAAAGTCACAAAACTCTAGGCTAGGCTTATAAATGCACTTGGGCAGATAGCCTAGTATGAACCTATGAACCTATGAACCAATATCCCTACCCTCTGATTGTCCACTATCTGTAGCCTCTGGAGATTGGGTATACGTAAGCATACTGATTGCGGTGATAATGAGGGCAGAAAAGGGATGTAAACCTCTGGGACGATTCAGCCCCTGAAACCCCCACCTGTGCCTCACTTTGGCCACCATCATCATCTGAGTCTGAAGAGACACTGACATCTGGTTGTGTAGGGGACAGAGATCAACCCAACCCCCTTGTCACCTGTGTTAAGAAAGGGAAAAGCAGTACATTAATACCTGCACTATTATGCTCTGCAGTACTATGTTGTAATATATCTAAAGCTATATAGACTGTTGTTACTATTACAGACCTGTTTAACCCCCAATCTCATATAGTAGGACATGAGAACATTACATATCCCACAGACATCTGTAGTTGCTTGTAAATAAAAGCTCTTTACATTGCAATCTCATCAGCAACAATGAGGTGCACTATTGATATTTGTGAATAGTCTGCACAGTTGACACATATGGCAATCTGTAATATCCTGACATTACTGTGACATCTATCAGTGTGTCATGCCTACAAGGCATAGGTATGACTCTGAAGCATGTACAGTCAGAAAATATCTGTGCAGTTGGCAAGCATGTTGACAGTACAGCAATCCAGTCAGCAGGCCTGGGATGATTTTTTCGGGAATACATTGCAGTAAATTAACATCTGTAGCAAAAGAGTGCTGTGCTTATTAGGAGCAGGACCACAGCCTTGTCTGATTCCTGAGGGACTTGTGAAAAGTTGAGAGAGAGATAGTGTAAATGCCACCACATGTTGCACTATAAGAGGGTAATACGTCCATATCTCTCACATTTACAGTAGTTACTTTCTTAATTATGTTAGTCAAAATCTGAGCATGAGATTCAAACTGCAGTTAAACTCCTCTCCTCCCAAAGAACAAACATCTGACACCCACAAAAAAGTATCTACACCCTGACACACTGAATGCTACAGTATTCCAATGCTGATCAAGCTAAGCATACCTGGATACTCTTCTGTCATGGAAATTATGGCACACACATCCATGATATACAGTCTAATGGATATGGGAGAGCTGTCCTGTGTTTCTAGGTTCAGCAGGTATTCCTCTGTGGTTGACAGTGGTTGTTCTGCTACAGGCCCTCCACCAGTCACACCACAATCCCTGGCCACACCTGCTGCTCTTCTGTGTGCAGCATTAATCATATTTGTGGCACTGTGTTGAACCTGCTCATATGTCCTACTCTGGTGATGTATGGTGTTCACATCATGGACAAGGTTAACCCACAGTGTTACCAGCTTTTTCCTGTTGTATGTCTCCTGCACAGTAGGAGTTTAAGGTGTAGACAGAGGCCTTCCATGATAGTATCATTCTCAGCATCCATAAAAGGGGCATGTCATCTGGCATATGGCATATATGTTTCCTGAAAGACAACAAAAGGGTAACATATGTCAGGATCACATACATGGAAGTACACTATGAAGAGATATAGCAAGAACAGAATGGCTGGCATTATCCACTGCTTGATCACACATGTCATATTCCACAGCATGCAGATATACTAACCATGTAGATATAACTCAGATACTAGCAATTGTCAGCTATTCCCATCTGCATTATGACAGATACTGCTGTATGATCACACACCCAACATACGAGTCCATTGTAGTACTCCCCTAGTGGCAACCCCCCCCCCCGGTAATATGTCAAAACAACAGTCCCAAACAAATAGTGGTGTGGTTTACAACCACTATAAAGAGACATTATAAAGGGACTGGCACTGAGCTAAATGAAGGAGGGTGTCCTGCACCAAATCTGCTGATTTCCAAGGCCCCTGAGACGTTGCAATAAACCTAAGTGCCTTTTCTAATTTTTGCAACTGTTATCACACTTGTATTTTTATATACAGCTAAATTGTTTGCCTTTATTTCAGATTAGACTGTATTTATCTGGATTCTCACTTGCTAGTTGTTGTTAAACTTCATGTAATCTCTGTGTACTGCGGAAGTGTTTTGCATCTGCTTCCCTGCTGTTTTACCTGCTGGTTCCCAAGTGTTCAAAATAACTTTAGTATATCCTAGATACAGAGTTGCTACACCCAGAGCTGTTTGTCTGATCCTGGGAATATTCCACTTCACCTAGTGTTGATGGGGGCCTGCTCACACCCTAGTGAAAGTAGTTGTGCTGGTTGGAACCTGTCCTGGCATATGGTGATTGGATAAAAGCCTAGGGAAGAGGTCAGTTAACTAAACTGAGTGGTTTAACTTTACTTCCATTCTCCTGGTATTTAAATTGCATGTTTGCATGGGTCTGCACTTGTTTGTATCAAGCTAAATGGAGGCAGGTGCTGCACAAACTCCTCTGGTTTTCAGGGCTCCTGAGACGTTACAAGAAACCCAAGTGCCATTTCTAATTTTTTGCAACAGTTATCACACTTGCAGTTTTATATACAGCTAAATCATTTGCCTTTATTTCAGTCTGCACTGTATTTTTCTTGATTGTCACTTGCTAGTTGTTGTTAAATTGCATGTAAGCTCCATGTAGTGCTGTATACTATGGAACTGTTCTGTATCTGCTCCCTTGCTGTTTTACCTGCTGGTTCCCAGTCTTAAGTGTTCAAAATACTTTAGTATAGCCTGGATACAGAGTTGCTAAAGTTGTCTGATCCTGGGAATTTTCTGCTTCACCTAATGTTGGTGAAAGCCTGCTCGCACCCTAGAGAGAGTAGTTGTGCTGGTCGGAACCTGTACTCAGTCATTGTCCATGTTGGTCTGAATGACTTGAGACGTACCTCTCTGGACTATATGAAGAGAGACATGATTGAGCTCATGGAATATGTGTCCCAGGTAGGTATGTCCCTAGCCTTAAGCAGCATTTTACCATCAAACAGGATGATGCCTCAATACAAACAAAAAATGATTGAGTAAAATAATTGGCTTAGCTTCTGGTGTAATTCAAATGGGATCAAATATCTGACAGCCTGGAATGAGATGATTGACAGACCTCGATGCTTTGCCAGAGACGGCCTTCATCTGTCCCCACTCAGCGTCCGACTACTGGCAAAAGGCTCTTGCCTTCCCATAGAGTCTTTTTTAAGCCAAGTCATGAGAAAAAAATTATCAACGTAAAGAATACCTCAAAATACAAATTAAAAGTCATGCTGCTAAATGCTAGGAGCCTCATCATGAAACTGCACTCACTGGAAGCATCTCTTACCCTGGAAGGTGCTGACATATGTGCCGTCATAGAGACCTGGTTCAAATTGGCTGATAACACCCCAACCATACCAGGCTACTCATCTTTCCACACATTCAGGCCCCCAAGGGAGAGCTTTAAAACTAAAGGTGGTGGAGTATCTATATATATTAAAGATAAACACCCCTCCAGGCTGATCAATCAGTACGATGCACAGGAGACACTCCAGGTGCAGCTAACTGTAGACAAGACACCAATCCATGTCAGTCAGATATAGGCCCCCATCCATGAGTCAAGATACCCACTCCACCTACCTAGACCTACTTGAATTTATAAAGATTCAACCTCTCACCCTGATCCTGGGTGACTTCAATTATCCATCCATAGAATGGAAAATTACTCTAGCCAAAATCCATTTGCCCAGAGATTTTTAGATTTTGTCAACTCTAATGCTCTGGACAAATTAGTAAACACTCCCCACAAGAGGTGAAAATATCTTGGACTTGGTACTGACAAACATGGGTAAACACTTTAGTACCCCTGCAGTGTCACCCTCCCTGTTGAGATCTGACCTCCAAGTAGTCACCTTCGTAGTTAGTGCTCCAACATCCAGCTGCAACCAGACAAAAACATTTCTCCAACACTAACTACAATTGCCTATGGGCAGGCATAAACAGCTTTGTAGTTCCCACCGCAACTAAGGTTACAGGCATCTATGCAGATACTTACACCAGGGCACTATACAAGCACCTGTATAGCTGCATAGACTCAGCTATACCAGACAAAAGAAAAACATCCTTCTCAAGGAGAAGCAAACCAGTCTGGTGAACTTCTGCTATAAACAGTCTTTATAATAAAAGTAAAAAGCTGCTATCAAACAGCAGGAAGGGGAGAGCAGCAAATTGGAAGCAAACCCTCCTTAACCTAAACAAACAAATAAGGGGTCTTGTGAGATCTTCCAAAGCTGACTATGAATCCAAACTGGCCTCCTCAAGAAAAAACAATCATAAGGCCTTCTTTAGTTATGTCCATAACCTTAAGAGCAAGCAACAGCTCTGTATAAAACTTGTGGTCAATTGCACTATACACACTAACACCATGGATAAAGCTAACCTACTTGAAGACAGGTTAAGTGAAAACTTCACCCCACTGATCTCCCTCCAACAGTGTTGGTGGGGGTCTGCTCACACCCTAGTGAGAGTAGTGGTGCTGGTCGGGACCTGTCCTGGCATATGGTGATTGGATAAAAGCTTAGGGAAGAGGTTGACTGACTAAACTCAGTGGTTTAACTTTACTTCCATTCTCCTGGTATTTAAATTGCATGTTTGCATGGGTCTGCACTTGTTTGTATCAAGCTAAATGGAGGCAGATGCTGCACCAACTCTGCTGGTTTCCAAGGCTCCTGAGACATTACAAGAAACCAAAGTGCCTTTTATAATTTTTTGCAACTGTTATCACACTTGTATTTTTATATACAGCTAAGTTATTTGCCTTTATTTCAGTATGCACTGATTTTTTTTTATTCTCACTTGCTAGTTGTTGTTAAACTGCATGTAAGCTCCATGTAGTGCTGTATAGTGTGGAACTGTTTTGTATCTGCTTCCCTGCTGTTTTACCTGCTGGTTCCTACTCTTTTAAGTGTTCAAAATAACTTTAGTATAGCCTGGATACAGAGTTGCTAAAGTTGTCTGATCCTGGGAATTTTCTGCTTCACCTAGTGTTGGAGAAGGATTGCTTGCACCCTAGTGAGAGTAGCTGTGCTGGTCAGAACCCATCCTGGCTTACTGTGATTAGATAAAAGCCTAGTGAAGAGGTTGATTGAATAAACTCAGTGGTTTAACTTTACTTCCGTTCTTCTGGTATTTAAACCACATGTTTGCATGGGTCTGCATGTTGCCCAGTGGTGCCATGCTGCAATAAACCATTTGCATAGTATTCTCTCTGTAGGTTTTCCCTTATCAGTGCCTGAGAGAACCTGAGGTAGTATGGCCGCTCCCTGCACGTACAAGCACTGAGCTAAAGCCAGCGTCTTACACTCACTCAGCTGCATCCTCTTACCTCTCCTATTAAATCTCCTCAGTTTCTCATCCAGATTCTACCAAGCTAGAACATGCAATTCCCCACAGTTTTTTCCAGCTGGTTTGGTGGAGATGGGCATCATGTGGCAGTGTAGACACTGCCACATGTACACAGACAACCCACTGCTCTTAACACCTAAGGACACATTCTGTGAGAGATGTGGTAGTGCTCTGGTGCAGTGGTTAACATTGTCACCTCACAGCAAGAGGTTCTCCGGTTCAATTCTCGGCTGGGGTGCCTTTTGTGTGGAGTTTTCATGTTCTCCCTGTGTTTGTGTGGGTTTCCTCTGGGTACTCCAGTTTCCTCCCACATTCCAAAGACATGCATTTGGAGCATTTCTCCCCAGGCCTCTGCTGAAAACAGGCACTGTGGAACCTAGTCAGACTTTCCTGGTCAACAAATGTTAAATAAATACATGTAACTACATAACTAACCTTGAATCCAGGCTCTCTTACTTACAAACCAATGCATCTGACAAACGGGTAGTAGATAGCACAGACATAGACATTACACACACACACATGCATTTGTGGAGGTTCTCTCCAGAAATATGCCCAAACCCAAGAGACCTCCAAAACATAAGCACAAGAACACCCCCCAGCCCACCTCATCACACAACTCACATAATCAACACACTAGTGTCTTACAACCTTCTAGAACAAACAGCAAACCCAACATATTAGTCATTGGTGATTCCATAGTGAGACATACACATGTGCCCCTCACTGAGCTGGATAAGGAGAATGTCACTGTGAGTTGCTTGTCAGGCACCAGAATCTGCCATATCACACATGCACTAAAGTCTCTCAGCAGGTACAGTTATGACTCAGTCATTGTCCATGTTGGTCTGAATGACTTGAGATGTACCTCCCTGGACTATATGAAGAGATACATGATTGAGCTCATGGAATATGTGTCCCAGGCAGGTATGTCCCTAGTCTTAAGCAGCATTTTACCATCACCCAGGATGATGCCTCAATGCAAACAAAAAACGATTGACTTCAATAACTGGCTTAACTTCTGGTGTCATTCTAAGGGGATCCAATACCTGACAGCCTGGAATGAGATGATTGACAGGCCTTGATGCTTTGCCAGAGATGGCCTTTATCTGTCCCCACTAGATTTCCGACTACTGGCAAAGGCTCTTGCCTCCCCATAGTGCCTATTTTAAGCCAAGTCATGAGAAAAAAATTACCAACATAAAGAATACCTCAAAATACAAATTAAAGGTCATGCTGCTGAATGCTAGGAGCCTCATCATGAAACTGCATTCAGTGGAAGCATTTCTTACCCTGGAAGGTGCTGACATATGTACATCACAGAGATCTGGTTCAAGTCGGCTGATAGCACCCAAGCCATACCAGGCTACTCATCCTTCCACACAATCAGGCCCCAAAGGGAGAGCTTTAAAACTAAAGGTGGTGGAGTATCTATATATATTAAAGATAAACAAGTCTCCAGGCTGATTAATTAGTACGATGCACAGGAGACACTCCAGGTGCAGCTAACTGTAGACAAGATACCTATCCATGTCATAGACAGCTCTAGACCCCCATCCATGAATGAAGATACCCACTCCACCTACTTAGACCTACTTGAATTTATAAAGATTCAGCCTCTCACCCTGATCCTGGGTGACTTCAATTATCCATCCATAGAATGGAAACATTACTCTAGCCAAAATCCATTTGCCCAGAGATTTTCAGATTGCGTCAACTCTAATGCACCGGACCAGCTAGTAAACACCTCCACAAGAGGTGAAAATATCTTGGACCTGGTAGTGACAAACATGGGCAAACACTGTAGTACCCCTACAGTGTCACCTTCCCTGGTGGGATCTGACCTCCAAGCAGTCACTTTCATAGTTAGCGTCACCCCCCCCCCCCATCCAGCTGCAATCAGACAAAAAAACTTCTCCAAAACTGACTACAACTGCCTATGGGCAGGCATAAACAGCTTAGTAGCTCCCACCGCGACTAAGGTTACAGGCATCTATGCAGATACTTACACCAGGGCACTATACAAGCATCTGTATAGCTGCATAGACTCAGCTATACCAGACAGAAGAAAAACATCCTTCTCAAGGAGAAGCAAACCAGTCTGGTGGACTTCTGCTATAAACAGACTTTATTATAAAAGAAAAAAGCTGCTATCCAAGAGCAGGAAGGGGAGAGCACCAAATTGGATGTAAACCCTCCTTAACATAAACAAACAAAAAAGGGGTCTCGTGAGATCTCCCAAAGCTGACTATGAGTCCAAACTGGCCTCCTCAACAAAAAACAATCATAAGGCCTTCTTAAGTTATGTCCATAACCTTAAGAGCAAGCAACAGTTCTGTACAGAACTCGTGGTCAATGGCACTATGCACACTAACACCATGGATATAGCTAACCTACTTGCATTCAGGTTTAGTTAAAACTTCACCCCACTGTCCTCCCCCCAACAGTTAATCAGGACCTCCTCAATGCCAGCTCCTCACCATGTATGTCCAATGAGCAGATCTTAAATGCCCTTTCAATGGCAAAAAATCCAGCCTCCATGGGACCAGGCAACATCCCAGGCTGCATCATACATAGCTTCAAGCAGGAACTTGCAACACCTTTATGCACCCTTTTCAACTACAGCTTAAGCATTGCATACACACCTGTCAAATGGAGGATGGCTACCATCATTCCATTGCACAAAGGAGGTACAACCACAGACATAGGTGACTATTAGCCCATCAGCCTTACTAGCCTGATATGTAAGTCCATGGAATGCATAATCATGGCTCTCATAAACCAGGACATCGGCAGCCTCCAAGCACTTGGCCCTACTCATTATGGGTTTGTCAAAGGGAGATCATGCCTGCTAAACTTGGTGTACTTTTTTGAGGCAGTCACCAAGGCCCTGGATGAGGGAAAAGAGGTGCACACTGCATACCTTGACTTGGCCAAGGCTGTTGACACCATTCCCCATTCAGGTATAGTAGATAAGCTCACTCAGCTAGGCATCAACCCATACATCATTAGATTGGTTGCCAACTGGCTCACTGACAGAACCCACATAGTTAAAATAGGGGATTCCACCTCAGATAGCAAACCTGTAACTAGTGGTGTTCCTCAGAGCTCAGTCTTAGGACCTCTGCTTTTTGGAATATATTTTTCCGATGTCCAGGCAAAGACCAAGTGTCTATGGCTGAAAAAATTTGCAGATGACTACAAACTGAGGGTGGTCATAAACATCCCAAATGATGTTAACATTCTCCAAGAGGGTCTCACCCAAACAAGTAACTGGTGCCTAAAACGTGGCCTCAAACTCAATGCCAAAAAGTGTATTGTTATCGCCTACGGCAAGAATGAGGTTCCCACAAAGTACCACATCAGCAACAATGTCCTAAACATGCAATCAGTAGCAAGGGATCTGAGCACCATGGTAAATAGCAATCTAGCATTTAATCAACATGTAGCCTCAGTAGTGTGTAAGACATACTATATGGCTCATCTCATAAATAAGGGCATAGCATCCAGGAAAAAAGAGGTCATTACTTCAATGAACTCTTCCCTTATCAGGCCAGTAGTTGAGTACAATGCCCCCTTTGGCATGTACCTCACTAGGCATGGCTTTAAGGACCCCAGAGGTTCCTGACTAGATGAATCCAGGGTCTCCAACACCTATCCTATGTAGATAGTCTGAAGTCCCTGTCACTTTACTCGGTCTCATATAAACTGCTCAGAGGGGACCTCTGGCTTTTAGGGCCATCTTGGACCCTGCCCTATTGGAAAGGCTGCACATCCACAAATCAAACACCACACGTGTAACATGCACTTTGGACCTAAACCTAGCTTGTGACATTAATAGAACCTGATGGCTTGACAGATTTCTGTCCCATAGGCTCCTCCATATGTGGAATGGACTCCCTCTTCATGTAAATCAGAGTACCTCTCTGCCCTCGTTTAAGCATAACCTGGATGATTGGATGGGAAATAGAAAATTTACCCCTGGGATCCTTCCTGTGTCCTTGCTTGACAGGGGGGACAGGTGCTGACCTTAAAAACATGGGCATAAATTCTTGGCTAGACTTGAAAGGGCCTCATGGCCAGTAGCTTAGTGACCAACTATGATCCTATGATCCTGTGACATTCCCACAAGACTAGAGTCACACATTCACAAACAACATTCCACCCTTGATATACTGTACATCCTCTGTAGGTATAACAAATCTGGAGATCAAGGACATAGCATGATTACAGTTCTAAGAAAGGCTTATTTCTGTAATCCCCATTCCCACTACGTATATTCACACATATGCATCATTGTAATCAAAAAGGTTACATACCTGATATAGTGCAATACTCCTCTGTTGATATGTGCAGATATATAAAGTGTTTGGCAATGCATTTACTGTCTAAAGAAAGTCTCATACAAACTGGTTCCCCTAGCCAGCTGTTTGCCTTTTTAAGATGGTTCTCATTACCAGGTGATTGGCTCTTTACCAATCTGTGGTTCTGAAATGCTAACTGCAGCCAACACAGCTGATGTGCAGTATAATCAGCCAATGACATGCAAGCACTGAACAAGATATAAAGCCTTCATGTAGATTAGAAGCCCTTGCTGATACTTTGTGCTGGACATTACTGGGGTGAGGAGACTACATCATCGCAGAGGGTAGGTCTGTAGCAGCTACTATTACATAGAGATGTGTGTGCTACAGGCTGCAGCTGCTGCTGCAGGTAATAGGCACAGGCAGGGAATGTGAACACTTTGGAGGACAACAACCTGTAGGAGTTACTGTGTGAACTGTGGCAGCCTTGTTGTAGAGGCAGGGCCAGAGTGAGGGTACTCATTCCACTGCAAATTAAAGCATGTGTTTAAGGTAAGTATGTTAGACAACAGTATCACTAACAGAGTACTAGGCCACATGTTTGTTGTGTTCTTGAGCAATATAGGTGGTAAATACAGCATTATGTCAACTATTTGGGCAATTGTAGGCCATGTGTTACATTATGGTAGTCATTTGGAACGTGTGTGCTTGCAGTCCTTGTTACTAGCAAGACCTCCATATGTGTATGTTAGTTGTGCAGCTGTGCTAAGCTGTAATATCATTATGAAATGATTGTGTGGTGAACCTCTGATATTAGTGGGCCTCATTTGCATTACCTAAGTTAAAATCCTCCGTGAATGCATATTAATGCATGACCAGACATTTTATGCACTTAAAGTGTTGCTATATGTCAAGTGTTTCTATCTGCAGGCCTGTGACTTCCATCAGTGAAAAGCAGACATTTCATTTGAAATGCATTGTGTGGTAAAGAGTGCATGACTGAGTCATTCATTGATGGCTTCATAATAATGTAATTTAAATGCTACACATAACTGGATTTGAACCCAGGACTATGTGTGGCAAAGCTTACTATTTGTAAAGCATTTAACAGACTGAGCTCCTGAGTCACTGTTCCAGCATGTGTATTTGTAAAGATATAAGTGCACACTTACAGTCTGTGACATACCTTCATTAAATCCATTATTTTGTGCCTGGCTTTTTAGGGGTGTATTTCTCCACCAGAGTCCCAGCTGAAGAGGTATTTTGCCATTAATGTTTTAGCAGGTATACTTGTATATTTTGCTGTTAAAAGTACCTATTTACCTGGTATTAGAGATCTCAGTTACATCCATTAGTGTATGTCTGAAGTTCTAGTGGTGTACTCTTATACCAGAGGAAATTACACTCCCAGTTTGTCTATTACTTTTTCAGCAAGTTTGTTCTACACAGTGTGATGTGCAGCTCTGCTTACACATGCTTAATTATGACAACTTGCAATTACTATGTTTTGCTTAAACCACCTGCTTTAGTTAACAGCTGTGTGGCTTGGCAGGTTAATGCAGTGGTATGCAGGTACAATGGTCTTGGGCCCAAAATAGGGGACAGGTATTTATTTTGTACGTGTTTATTATCGCTTAAAACACATATCAATATAGCTCTATTTAGCTGAGCTTAGCAATGCTGTTCAATGCACCATGCAAAAAATCTTTAAAGAAAAAAAAATAAGGGGGGTGGAGATAGAACAGTGGTGAAATGGTGTGCAAGTAGGGGCAAAAACCTAGTGAAACGCATGTAGATATATGCAGGAAGGATGTAGGAAAGAACTATATCTATCTATTTCTTTTACAGCAACAACTATGCACTTTGACAGAATTTGTAGATGAATTTGGACCGTCACCCCCAAGAGAGATGGGTGAGTACAACACAACTGTGTTGTCAAGCCAGTTGGACCAGATTACATGTCCAGTGGACACATGTGTGAAATAGAAAGCTATGTATGTGACTATATGTTTTATTTTGGGACAGGTGTCCCATTGTAAGAGTGAAATATTGGGGAAGAGACATAGGTACATGCGGGGGAGGTAAGTTGGAAAGGTGAGGAAGCTTTTGCAGACAGACAAGACAAACAAGACAGCAGACAGGGGTGATGTGTGACACAAGAGGGGGTGAACACCTTGGATGGGGATAGTGTTGAAGAATCCCAGTCTCAAGTACCTCCACAAGGTAGCAGTGTGACTCAAGTCCCCACCCATGTAAATGTCAGAACTGCTCCTTTACTGCCCCTGGGGTAGCAGTGGTGGAGGTTGGGCTCTGGGGCAATGTTGCCCAGCATGCCCTCCATCCAGTGCAGGTGGTGTCCAAAACCACAGAACACAATCCTGCATGCCAAACCTAGAAATTCATTGCGGGTGAAAACACCCCCTCCTCCACTACTCCCAGAGGGGGGACAAGACCTGTCCTGAGTGGTGTAACTACCTGACACTATAGGTAGTGCAGTGGCAGCAGAGAGGCACCACCAGGCTGGGTCCCAGATGTGCTGGCCCAGGTGCCACGGCTGGAGGAGCCAAGGTAGGTGGATCACCTGAAACTGGCCTACCTTATTGCTCTGTAGTAAATTAGATATAAAGGTAATTAAGGTTAGTAATAACCAAACAAATGTTAGTATTAACATAATGGAACATAATATTGATTAATCCAAGTACATATTAAGGTATAGTATGTGGAACACAACATTAAATAACATAAATAAGTATGTTAACAGCAAACCAGACTGAAATAACCCCTAATACCAACAAAACAGTTATTTAAACAGAATATATTAATATTACATCATAATAATAAATAACATTAATAAATTAAACAAGATAAGGGGTGGGGAGAAAGAGAAAAACATACCATTAGTGAAGTCACAGATGATATTAATACACAGACATACTTCTGCAGGTGTGCAGTGTCAGTTGTGAGTACAGTGACTCAAATTCTTCTATAGATGATGTAGCATGTACATACCTATCTAGCTGTTAGCGTGGGACAGTATGGGCCAAGTACTAACAAATGCAGATACACAATGACACGGAACCATACCTCTCAACCTCTTAAAGCAAGAAATCTGGACAAAGCCATAAATAAAAGTGGGACAAAGGCTCAAAAATGCGGACAATTTTTTTTTTTTAATATTGCTCTTACAAACTTAGAAAGTTGATAGAATAACAGGTTTTGTATTAGCATGAATTTTCTGAAGGGTATGAAGTCTGAAACTGAAATGTCAGTCATTATTTTCTAACTTCAATCTTTAATGATTTGCCACTAATTTGCCAGAAAAATACAGTTATATGAAAAACGGTCCAGAATTATGAGGCAAAAATCTGGGCATTCTGCAAAAATTTGTACAGTTGAGAGGTATGCACGGAACTGTTTCACATAATGTGCACATACATAACTACCAAGGTGTTCTGTAAATCGATTTACAAATGCATTGCATTCCAGGTAATTATTGATTTGCCAATCACAGACCAGACAGTTTGGGCAGCTGTCATTACATTACATTAATAGGTATATATTGTGTACATTAAGTAGACTAGACAGGCATCATGTCAGCAGGCATGGAAGTAGAACACAAAAGCTGTGACTGCAGAGGACATGTGCACATTATGTAACAATTGACTGCAGTGACATTAGAAAATACATGGAATGAATACAGCCCTACCACACTTATTTCAACATATTCTTATGAAACCATATCCTGCTTTATACTTTATTGCTATTGCTCCTTAGTATCTGTGAAGTATACACATATCTACCCAGAACATGGGCTACCTTACCCATATACCTTGTTCCTGGGGTGGGGGAAATAGAGACCATTATGTGAGTGAAAGTGGGATGCTGACAGCACTGAACCATACTGTGGGTTGTGCAATACATTTATCAGGCAATTACCTTTGCATTTTTTATTTACATTTTACAGCTGGCTGCAACAACATTAGAACAGACATGCAGTGAATACAGCCCTACTGCACTTATTTCAACATATTCTTATGAAACCATAATCCTGCTTTAGACTTTATTGTCATTGCTCCTTAGAATCTGTGAAGTGTACACATGATATCTGCCCAGAACATGAGCTACCTTAGCCATATACTTTGCTCCTAGAGTGGGAGGAATAGGGAGTATTATGTGAATGAAAGTGGGCTGGAAACAACCCTGAACCATATTGAATGTTGTGCAATACATTTATCAGGCAATTACTTTTGCATTTTTTTATTTTTTTCAGTTTTATAGTTGACTGTGTTGCTGCATCAGCATTAGAACAGACATGCAGTGAATACAGCCCTATTGTACTTATTATTACACCTTAGTTATCAAACCACGATTCTGCTTTACACCTTACTGCTTATTGCTATTGGTATTATTTATTGATTATTGGACTGCAGTTATCAGAAAATATCTCTACTTACCACACTAACAGCGCATCCTGGCCAGGCACCGATCATAAGAATGGACGTTGCAAGCCCGTTCAGCTGCAGCTGTTGAAAGATAAGTACACTATTATGCATACCAGTTTTGCACAGATTTATCGTATATTTTAGTAAAGTCGTGACAAATATATCTGTAGGTCATGTCCAACCCTACCCTCTTGGACCCAGGTATTCAAGGTTCCCCTCTTCCTTTGCTTCAGGTCATCATAGTGGTGACGACACTGATCACCAGTGTGGGGAATCCAGTAGCACTGGTAAGATCCCTGGTCAACCAATCACAGGCTTCAGCTTTTCATTCTGAGCCCTGGTAATTGCCCTGCAACAACTGGGGTTCATAGTTTCAGACCAGGAGTCCAATAAATACTCTGGACTCCTGCACACCCCACCTGTGAGCCTGAAAGTGTGCTCCCTCACCAACATCGCCAGATATATTGACAAGTTAACAAGACTCCAATGAATGCTGCAGAATTCCTGCCTCTTCACCTTAATATAGGCTGTTTTCTTGCCCTTTCAAGTCAAACTACAACATTCAAAAAAGAGTTGCATTGCTTAGCATCGCACAAACTCAGTTAGCATCACACAAACTTGCACAACTGTGTTTTAGTGAAGTTTAGCAATGCACAAACAGGAGTAGCTGTTAACCATGTTTAAGCAGTGTTTAGCACCACGCAGCTTTTTCAAATGTAACAAATTTGTTTTCACATTAAACCGCCCTTTAGATCAGCTCATGCATTTCCACAGCAATAAATGTAAAAAAGGTATGACTGCTGGGGACTCGAACCCAGGACCTACAATACTGTAGGCCATGACTCTACCTATTCATCTACATGGATAATATAAAAACCAGTATACCTTCACATATACTACTAAACTACCTGTTAGCATTGCTAAGCACCACTTCACACTGAGCAAATTGCCATTCATAATATAAAATAAAAACATAGCAGACAAAAACACATGAGTTACATCCAGTTTCTATTTATAGATGTCTGGCAGATATCACCTGTGCATGTGTATGTGTAGCTTGGCATTGCTGCTCTCTGTGCTTTATAAATGAACATTCAAAAAGCAAAATATATAATTAATTACATCTGTTTTTTTTTTTTCGATGTCTGGCACGTGTCAGCTGTATATGTGTAAGAGCAGCTCGGCTTTGCTTTGCTCTGTGCTGCGCAAACAGGCATTGAAAAAAAAATTACAATTCACACAAAGTTCTAGACTACCACAGTACGTTACAAGTATGTACAGTATTCTGTGCATAACATCTGTCCAGGAATTCCCTGGACAATCCACAACCATAGGATACTACACTGCTGCCTACATGGATTCAATATCCATGTTACTGTGATCTCTGTTGGCATCGCACCATGATTAATATTAATATGCATGACGTTCTGCCGATGGGGAACGGTGGCCATGTACACTGGTACATTCCATGTAGGATCTACAAGGAACCAACATGGATTTTATTGAATTCTGGGGAAAATCTTTAAAAAACTCTTCCTTGCTAAAACACAACTGCATTATCTCCAAATTCATTTAAACATGTTGCTAAACAGGTAAATGACTGAAACCAAAGATACTCAAACTGTAATTCATGCACAAGATCACTACTGAGTAATAACAAAACTTAGCTCTTACAAAATTGCTCACTCAGCTAATTCATAGGTTCATAGGTTCATAGGTTGGTACTAGGCTATCAGTCCTAGGGCCTATACAAGCCTAGCCATAACAATTCACTGGCTATTTCTTCCCACACTATTTACTTCCCTGGACCCCTGTCCGACGTGATCCCTGAGGTGAATTTCCTTTCTCCCATCCAATCATCAAGGTTCCTTTTGAAGAGCACTGTTATAATAATCATATGTCAACTCTTGCTGTGAGTTAACAGAAATTTAAATACCACCATCAGTGTCACAAACAAGTATTACATTGTATAATGCAGTTGCATGCACTTAACTTGCTTGGGCTTGTATATTATGCTTATTTATTTATTTGTTCCTCATTTTCATGCACCCCCCTCAAAGCTGACCATCATTTGCCTGGCTGCATCATTCCCCCTCAGAACTGTCCATCAGGGATGGGAAGGCATCAGTGATAGGTTAAGTATGGATGTGGAGTGGGGCAGTCTGTGGTCTCGCAGTCAGTGGATTTTTTTCAGTATGTCCTAACTAGGCAGATTTAATAATATCATGCACTTCACTGCCTGTAATGTCAGTTAGTTGTACTCCCAACCCCCCCACCCCCATCAGATGCTGCACTTTTTTTTACCACAGATTGACCTTTGTGGTTATGCTACATCCTCATCACTAGGCATGTGTCTGCATAATAGGCAGAAACCCCTGTATGAGTGGTTTAGCTGGCAAAGCTGCTCATTCCCACCCCTCCCAGGGTCCTCCAGCATCAGAGCCACTAGTAAAGCTCAGCTCATCTGGGTCATAGTAAGAGCTCTATCCATGTATGCCATGGAGTTGTTAAGGCTTGCACATTATTTGACTGACAGAAAATGAAAGGTTTAACTAAAGGATAGGCTCTGATATTGTACCTGTTTTCACACAGGTAGAATTAGATGTGTTCATGTGTCCTTTTCTCTCATTCCTTTAAATATGTGAGATCATTATTGTTCTGTAGTATTACTGGAAATGTATTTCTTTCTTTCTTTCTTTATTTGTCTGTGTTTACCAGGAAAGTCTGGCTGGGTAATACCTATTTTCAGGGGATGCCCGGGGAGAAAAGTGCCATTAGCTTACATTGCATTATAAGTTCCAGTTAAACACAGAGTAGTTACATTTCTATTTACATTTATACACAAACAGTAGTTGCATTTTTACATTCTGAGATTTAACAGAGGTGGAAGTTACTAAAGAGAATGCCCGTATGGATTGTACAAGTAGCAATTATGTATACACATTATTTTGTCATTTTAGTGAGAGGTTGAGAATATTCTGTTTAAGGAGAGTAGTTGGAAGGGAGTATCATAGGGTGAACACAAAGTCTTAACCTTGTGATGAGCATGTGCAGGATGAGGACTGGTGAAGATGTTGTTTAAGCAAGGTTTAAATCTATTGAGTCTGTCGGAGAGTTTTATTTGATGGGGATACTATTCCAGAGTTTAGCAATGTATAAGACATGGAAAACCTAATGCAGTGACTCATCTACACATAAAATTCAGATAGGTCTACAGGCATCCTTTCGTTGGAATAATGGCTTCTGAAGGTCCTTAAAACTAAAATCATGGTGTTCATCAAATAAAATGCATCACACTGTGTGTTCCTCTCTTGGCCGAGCTACTACATCCAAATGTGAAAATTTGAAGTGCTTCTAACTTAAGCATCCAAATATGCACTTTAATCAGAAAATGACTTCTTCCTTTCATGTTTTCCCAGTACTCAGTAAGATGCTTGGCAAGTTCAGAATGTTGTAAGGACTCAAGTTCCTCCTAACTTATGAAGCTGTCACAATGGCTACAAGTGTGTTATGCCTTCCTCCCTCTCCTTATTTATTGCATTTTCTTCTTATAAATCCTAGAAAGGAGATTTTAAAAACAGAACTGACTCATAATGGTACAGCTAGACAAATGGTCGGTTATTATCTACTTTTATAATTTTACTAAACATTTTCAAAAAACACCCATTTAAATATGCTCAGTTCTGTGGACTATCATCTTCCTCATAACATTGTTGTCCTTTATGTCAAAAGACTTTTAGTAAAGTTAGTGA
This sequence comes from Protopterus annectens, assembly GCF_019279795.1. NCBI lineage: Eukaryota > Metazoa > Chordata > Ceratodontiformes > Protopteridae > Protopterus > Protopterus annectens. Next base: position 509,332,288 of record NC_056739.1, read on the forward strand.
AAGAATAATAAAATATGAAAAAGATCAATTTCCTACTCTGACTTGTTATAGTGGATTAATATCAGATGGTCTTTTTTGTGGGTCCACAATATACCTGTCTCAAGTTTTCCTTCCAACCCTGGCACTTTTTAAAAAATGGACAGAGAAATCTAGAATCCACAAAGGAAGATGTGTGTAGATGAGTCACTGCATTAGGGTTTCCATGTCCTATATATTGCTGAGTACCTTTTAATGTCCACCTCACATGGCAGTGTTCACACAATCTACAAAGGGAAGATATGATTATAAAGTGCACTCAAATAGCAAGAACGCAGCTACAGAATATAAAGCATGTCAGAATGTTGTCTTCCTCCAGCAGTATATCTCACATAGCGAACATTACACACCTATAAGGCTCATGAAGTCATATGTTGACACCTACTAGCAGTGCTATTGATCTGGTGCAGACAGACAGTCAGACAAACAAAGATTGTCATGTACTTTTTGACTGTCTGCATACACTTGGAATACAGGCCTTGTTTGTCCATGTCATACAATTTGTAGCATCTTACTCACATCAAAAGTGCAACTTCTTCTATTCTGTCTATTGTCCATACCATGGAAGAATGATTCAGACATGGCAGATTTCACCAAAAATGTTACCTAATCCTGAAAAAAATGAGTAAGCCAAACTCCAGATTTAGGCCTGTACATTGAGAAGTACATGGTCACGTTGGCAGGAATCCACCTCATTTCCCCTGATCCACTTATAAACATTCTCCTACTCTTGGAAATGGGCACACACACACACACACACACACACACACACACACACACACACACACACACACAACAATGAGTAGTGTTAACTTCTGTTTCATGAACCCATGAGAGGATGCTACATAACTAAACAGATAATACTCATGGTTCTGCACAAACCAGGACATTATAGTATTTCTTTTGATTAAGTAATAAAAGGATCAAGGATTATTCATGCAATGCACGACAAGTGTCTTTAGTGCTGATAATTGTAGTGAAATAATTGCTGTTACTGTGACTTTTAAGTGGAAGACAGAATACTGAAACTCCGGGATTCAGTAAATCCTACACGGAGTGCAGGAATAGTGCAGCAGCTGCTGCACAGAATATGGCCGCCAAGTGATTCAGTAAAGGGCTCCCGGGATGTGCACAAGCGTTCCAACACTATTCCTACACAGACACCACTGGCTAATGCTAATTACCTCATTTGCTGGTTAAGACCATGCAAATGAGGTGAATTAGCTATTCAACAAGCAGCCAAGTGTCTGTGTAGGAATAGTGTAAGAAGCAGAAATGTGTTCAGTTACTAGCTGAACACATTTCTGCAAATTAGAAAATGGAGGCATGACAGCTCGAAATAAAGCATGTGTTATGTTTATTAGGTATGCCAATGGCCAAATATATTGCCATTGGCATGATAAATAGTTTTAATTTTTTTAAAATATAACTTTTTTTTGACCAATCTCAGCCATTTAAGCATAGGGCAGTGGCGCAAAAACGGGATCATGCTGAAAATAAAAAAAAGGGGGTAAATCAATTTTTACAGAAATCTGCATTTTGCCATTATAGTCAATGGCATGCAGAATGAAAACAATACCAGGGAATAATGGTTGCTAAGGGAAAGACCCAGTCTAAGTGTGGTAACTATGGATTAAGGCAGTGGTGTATGCAAATGAGGGGATTTATACTGAATCACAAATTTCTTCTAAGTGTCAGCTGCACCTAACCATGTAGGTGCACCAACACCACTGTGTACACAGGAGAGCCAGATGACATGAAAAGGGTGTGTGTCATGCTTGCTGTAAGCATATTGGAGCTTGGTGGTCTGTGTTTGCTCTTAGCTAAGCACAGCTAAGAAAGGGGGTGGGTCTGAGGCTGTATTGACATATTCCATTAAATGAAGTGTGTGTTCAAATCCAGGGGAGGGCCAGTTCTGCTTAGAAGTGTTTACTTTAGCTAAACGGGTGTGCATGGCATGCACTGGACCTACAACAAAACAAACAAAAAAAAAAACAGGAATAGCAGAACTGTTTACATTTGAGCACTGGGTATGAGGTCTTCAACAGGGAGGGGGTGGGGGATGGGAAGGGGATACACCAAAAGGAAGGCAATTAAGGAGAACTATCATAGCTGGCAGGTGGAATGTATAAGCATCAGCCAATTACACAGGCAGCAGCCCAGCACACTACTATAAACTATGCAAACACCTTTCAGTCCTGTTTTTCCCACAAACTCTACACCACTGGTGTACACATTCAGGGGAATTTTAAACTGACAAAAATAACAAAACAAGTTAGGGGCTGCTGTTGCTTTGATTTATCAGTATGTTCCAGAGACTGAGGGTGGTGAGGAGGATAATGCTGACAACCAACTTAGACCGAGAAGGAGGTGAAGAGTGTTCAGACCCAGGGTAACCTACCAGGGGCTACATGATCTGGAGATAGTAGAGCACTACAGGGTGGACAGGGACATACTTCAGCAACTTGCTGAGCTGTGCCAGCCTCACCTCAGACCCAGAACCAGCAGAGGGGAACCTATCCCAGTGGATACCAAGGTATGTGTACCCTTAAGAATACTAGCTACAGGTACTTTCTAAAGACCAACTGGGGATATCATGGGGGTCTCACCGGCATCTGCATCCAGGATACTCCACCAGTTCCTGGGTGCCATGTGACCACATGCCACTGAGCACATTTACTTCCCCAGCACCCATGAGGAGAGGACCAGCAATATGCATCTCTTCCACCATGTAGCAGAATACCCGGAGCTAATGGTGCCATAGACTGCATGCACAACCACATCAAAGCACCACTGAGTGACCAGGGTAGGGTCTACCTAAACTGCAAGGTGGTTCCACTCCATCAACTGCCAGGTTGTGTTCGATGCCCTGGGCATTATCATGAATGTGTGTGCTGGCAGCCCTGGAAGCTATCATGACTCCCATATCTGGCATTCATCACAGCTCTACCAGGCATTTGTCAGTGGAGACATCCCATATGACCATCTGGTGGGGGATGCTAGCTACACACTGGAGCCATGGCTGATGACACCCATCAGAAATGCACACACACCCACACAAGAATGCCAAAATGAGGTACATGCACACACCAGAATCATTACTGAGTATGTGTTTGGGATGCTCAAGTCACGGTTCTGCTGCCTTGACATACCTGGTGGAGCCTTGCAGTACTCTTCAGCCACATACGCACACATGTTCATAGTATGTGCCATGCTACACAATATGATCCTGTGGAAACAACTGCACCTAGAACAAAATGGGGAAGGGCCACACAACCCCCCACCATTGCCAAGGTCTCCACAGGCACAGTGGGACTTGGAGGAGGAACATCCTGAGCCTGCCCTGTAGGCAGATGGAGGCATGCCCAGTATGTCCTGTTCTAGGCAAAGAGGCAAAGCATAGCACATACAGTGACACTGTTGGGCCCGGGGGACTAATCTCTCTCTCTCTCTCTGACTCACACACACAGTAAAATGGATGCCAAGCATCACACCGCCTATACCTTACCATGTATAGCCAGTGTACTGCATGCATCCGACATAGTCAACCCTCAAGCACCATCCTCACAACAGCCTCAGGCACAAGGTAAGTCAGTCTCCTTAACAAAATAAATGAATGGAGTGGAATGTTCTGATAGCATATCTATGGTATTGATTCAAGCATGCAAGGGAATGGGGTGGCTTACAGGGATAGCAGCAGACATCTGACAGCTCTGTGGAACAGCAGGAAGTGTATTCCCAGCACTAGCCTACCCATACTATGCAGTACCACCCTAGTTGACAAATACCACTGCAGTATATGGGGTGAGCCAAATAGGTCACATGCATGGATGTCAAGGTGGGGGTCCCATACCCACCCCCAGCCTCACCCAGCAGATCAGCTGTAGAAAACCATACAGAAATGTCTGGCAAAGGCTCCCACATTGCAACATCCATGAAATCCCCACCTACAGATGTTTACACAGTTATATCACAGCAGGTCTGGCAGTGGCAGTATGGCTTTGAAAAGTAAGAACTCTGAAACTACAAATGTTTATGCCAGAACAATCTGACCTTTGGTCGATCCTGTTATGCTTATAGTCTCAAAGATAGGGCACACCACTATGCTAAATGGGACCAAAATGTTAAGCAAATATCAGCACAGTCTCTACAAATGTGTATTGTGTACAGATGTGTCACCCCCCCATAGTCCAATAGAAATGCAGGGCTTAAGCAGCATCCAGCCATCAACTACAGTGCTGGATCAACACAAACAGAAAGCAATTGTCAGTAACACCCACAGTCAGCTTACTGGTGCCATCCTAGGGTTGTCCACTGCCGGCAGTCTGAGAACATATGATCATCAGAATGCACTGCCTTGCTGCAGATGGCCTGCATCTGTCACACCTGGCCTACAAGCCTGTGGCAAATGCTCATGCTTCACAAACAGTGCCCTGTTAAGGAGTGTCATGAGGTCCATAACACCAACATAACACAGTCTAAAAAATGCAAAGAAAGGCCATGCTGCTAACTGCTAGGAAAAAGCTGCCAGTGTCAGAGAACAAGAAATCTGGACAAAGCCATGAATAGTGGGATGAAAAAGGTCCAAAGAGAAAGACACCTTTAAAATACTGCTCTAATAATGTTATACAGTTGATGGAATGATTGCAGTAGCATGGAATGTCTGATGGGTACGAAGTCTGAAACTGCAATATCAACTGTCTGTAATATCTGACTTCAACCCTGAGTGACTTGCAATACACTTTTCCTTGAAAATCACACTTGTTTGGGTAATCAAGATATATGAGTCATAAATGTGGACATTCTGTGATACTCTGTACAGTCAACAAGCAGGGCTAAGAGTCTAAACATGGGAATGCACTCATTGCAGGCAGTCCTAACCCTGGAAGATGGTGACATGTCTGTACCCACTGAACCCATAGCCATGGAGAGTAATGCACCCTTCCCTGATCACTCATCCTATGCAACATCCTGACCCTAAAATGTGGCCATCGAAGCAAAATGAGGTGGGCCAGACATATATGTGATTCACACACACACACACACACACACACACACACACACACACACACACACACACACACACACACACACACACACACACACACCTCCAGGCTGGTCAAACAGTCTGACACACACAAGACCCTCCAAGTGCAGACCCCTATGCAAAGTACTGGTAGCTAAAGGCAAACATATCTGACCCGGGACAGCCCCCTCCCCTACAAATCTATCAAGAGTCTGCCTGTCATCCTGATCCTGTCTGACTTATATTACCCAGTCGTGGACTGGGAAATCAGACCAGGCCAGAAAAGAAGTGCACAGAGATTCCACCATTGTAATATATCACCAAGGTGCTGGATGATTTCCACATCTCCAGCAGTCAATTGCTCACAGGCACACCTCTCAACAGGCTGGATTGTGCAAGAATGCATAGCATTTGGCCCATAATTTTGGTGTGTGCATCATCCATCCTGTATTCCTCTGGCAAAACACTGTGATGATCTGAGTAGGTATGTCATGAGGTACTGAAACAATACATGACAGTGTCAAACAGCATATATGTCAGATGTCTGCTAAAGCAAGCCCTGTAACCCTAGCAAGCCATACATTACTGAGAGAAATAGACACAATCACTGTATGGCCCATTGTCTCCCCATTTTATAGGCTATCTCCAGATATCCTGCACCAACAGGTTGAGTATGGCTGAAGCACAAAACAAACTGGTTTGGAGTACAACAATCCCTGGAATGGAGTCCCATATGTACTATAGAATTTAATGCTGGGCATGCTCATACACTTAGAGAAATATCAGTAGGATCTAGGAATAACCAGGCCTTCCCCACCCAGTGCACTTCCCATTGCCTTACTTTAGCAGCCCTGAAGATGTCTGTCACCATAGACGTCCCTTTTGTCAGGCCTCAGCCCTATAAGCTCTGTGGTGCATGCGGTAACTGTGTAACACTATAGTACAAATGACTAATTAGGTAGGAGTTTTAATCTCAGTCCTGGCAAATGTAAAAGCGTGTGTTTAGAAGTTAAAACTTTTGGGTCCATTCATACACAGTACACTTCCACTTCCCCTACTTTAGCATTCCTGTAGATATCAGTCACCTTAGAAGTCCCTTTCATCAAAGCTTAGCCCCATAAGCTCTGTGGTGTGCGTGATAACTGCATGACACTATATTACAAAAAGCTAGTTAGGTAGGAGTTCTAATCTCAGTCCTGGTAAATGTAAAAGTCTGTACGTGTGTGTTTAGAAGTTAAAGCTTTTAGGTTAATTCAAACCCAGTACACTTCCCCTTTCCCTGCTTTAGCAGTCCTGCAGATATCAGTCACCTTAAAAGTCCCTTTTGTAAAGACATCAGCCCCATACATTATGTGGTGTGTGCAATAACTGTGTAATACTATAGTACAAATCACTAATTAGGTAAGAGTTCTAATCTCAGTCTTGGCAAATGTAAAAGTGTGTTTAGAAGTTAAAGTGTTTAAGTCCATTCAAACCCAGTACACTTCCCCTTTTCCTACTTTAGCAGTCCTACAGATATCAGTAACCTTAGAAGTCCATTTCATCAGGCCTCAGTCTCATAAGCTTTGTGGCATGTGCAGTAACTGTGTAATACTATAGTACAATAACTAATTAGGTAGGAGATCTAATGTCAGTCTTGGCAAATGCAAAAGTGTGTGTCTGTTTAGAAATAAAAGTGTTTGGGTCCATTCAAACCCAGTACACTTCCCTTTCCCTACTTTAGCAGTCCTGCAGATATCAGTCACCTTAGAAGTCCCTTTTGTGAAACCTCAACCCCCTAAGCTCTGTGGCATGTGCGATAACTGTGTAACACTACAGTGCAAACAACTAGTCAGGTAGGACTTTTTAATCCCAGTTCTGGCAAATGTGTGTGTGTATATGTGTACTTTAAAGTACTCTGTGGCCTCTCTTACCAAGTACATCACCCATTGCCATACTTTGCAAGGGCTGGTGATGTCCCTCACCTTAGAAGTACCTTTGGACAAATGTCACCCCATAACCTCTGTGGTGCATGCGATAAATGCAAAACAATATAGTACCAATGAATAGATAGGTAGGGATTCCAATCTTGGTCCTGGCAAATCTGTATGAGAGAAGAGTATCTTGTTTGTATATGAACGACATCCATTGGATGGGCATGGATTCATATTTTATGCCATGGTACACACAGCGCACACTCCTAAATCTACTGTATGAGGTCCACTCTTCACATCAACTGTAGTGATATCTGTAGACACTCTTCAGCCCTATAAGCCCTAAGCAATGGCATGGAATAGTATGGTATAAATAACAAGATAGGTTGGTCTGCTAATGTTAGTACTGGCACGCACGTGTGTGTGTGTGTGTGTGTGTGTGTGTGTGTGTGTGTGTGTGTGTGTGTGTGTGTGTGTGTGTGTGTGTGTGTGTGTCTGTGTGTGTGTGTGTGTGTGTGTGTGTGTGTGTGTGTGTGTGTGTGTGTGTGTGTGTGTGTGTGTGTGTGCACACATCGGTGTGTATAGCAGTGGTTGTGTGTACACTTGTATTTGACACTATTATGAGTACTCTCACAACCAGTACAGCCACCACTGGCATACCCCACAAGGCCACGTGATGTTATTCACCTTACAGGTACCTTGTAATACTCATCCAACTAGTAGTCCTGTGCCACCTGCAATAACCACATAATAGTGTGGTACCACAACTTCATAGGCAGAGGTTCCAAACACAACACTGGTAACTGTCACCCTGTGTGTGCATGTGTGTGTATGTGTGTATGTGTGTGTGTGTGTGTGTGTGTGTGTGTGTGTGTGTGTGTGTGTGTGTGTGTGTGTGTGTGTGTGTGTGTGTGTGTGTGTGTGTGTGTGTGTGTGTGTGTGTGTGTGTGTGTGTGTGTGTGTGTGTGTGTGTGATCAGTATTCTCTGTGTATTTGGTCGACACAATATTCTCGGGAGTTGAGGGCATTAGCAATCTGAGGTGTGTTCCACCCACCCCACACTTACCATTGTCCACTATACTAGAGTTGATGTCAACCACCATAGACTGAGATATAACCCCTCAGCCCTATAAGATATAAGGCACATGCAAGAATTGTTATACAGACCTGGAAAATGTGTGCAGATACAGCTGTAACCTGACAATGATGTGGTCAATATGCTACTACACTGCCTTACCCCATGTTGGAGATGGCTGCAGGGCCACATCCTGCTGGCACACAGACACCTGGAACACAAACAGAATTCAGCATGTGAGAACACATTTGCTTAGTGTTACTAACACCAATAATGCATCATGGCTTAAAAGGTACACACTCTGATGTGTACCCATTACAAATGCCAGATGACAGCACCTTACACAGCATGAAATAGCAACACTCTACTAAAGTCACCCTGTGCATCAGACCCATATAATCATGTCCCTGCAATGATGGTATGGATGGCATGGATGTGGCACAGGTATCATCATATGCACAGGGTGTTGTGTGGGTTTGCCAGAAGCCTAGGCTGGACCACATGGTTGACATCATGTGTGTGTGGTTGGGGGGGGTGTTCATTAAATAGGCAGTGCAGGTGTGTGTGTGTGTGTGTGTGTGTGTGTGTGTGTGTGTGTGTGTGTGTGTGTGTGTGTGTGTGTGTGTGTGTGTGTGTGTGTGTGTGTGTGTGTGTGTGTGTGTGTGTGTGTCTGTGTGTCTATGTGTCTGTGTGTCTGTGTGTGTGTGTGTGTGTGTGTGTGTGTGTGTGTGTGTGTGTGTGTGTGTGTGTGTGTGTGTGTGTGTTTGTATGCACACAGTCACGCCATGTGGGCACCCTACACAGGAGTATTTTGGACAGCTGTGAGCTGTACATGGCAGGGTGTACAGTTCACCATCTCTGGCCATGGACATGGGAACTGAGCCTGCTAAGGGTATCACTGGCACAACCAGGGCAGAGTCCAGATGCAGTACTACTCCCCGCTGGTGACTGCTGCTTACAGATCTGCATCCCTGTTGGAACCGGCCAGGATCATGTGCTCATGGCCTGTTGCATTGTGGTGTGGACAGCATACTCCCTTCAGTAGTGCTAGTGGTACTGCCAGCATGGGAATGTGATGGTGCACGGCCATGTAGACCCTCAGCTGAGCATGGTGCTGGTGTACAGCCACATGGCTGCTGGCCAGCTTCTGCCTAATGCTCAATCTCAGATATTCCATGGTCGAGGAGTGACAGGGTCTCCCCCCACCATCTCACCATGACCCCAGTATGCTCACAAATGGCTGCAACGAGTTCATATTGCCATGGATACCAGGGACATGCTCATCCATGACCCTGCATATATGTCTGGTATTACATTCATTACATGCCTGTGCTCCCATGACAGCTTGGAACATGCATCTGGTGACTGCTGCTATGACACATGCAACTGGGGCATGATGGGCTGCAATCCTCATCCAAGCTCCTCTGCCCATCTGCCTGTGTGGGAACTCACCAGCACTCTGGCTATGGCTAGTGCCTGCACCCTCACTTGCCATAGTCACCACAGTAGCCTGTTCCATCCCATCACCCACCAACTGTCCATTATCTGTGTCCACTGGTGATGGGGTATGTGTGGGCATTGTGACTGTGTGGGGTGGATGGGGATGACAATAGTGGGATACCAACCAATGGCACAGTATCAGCCCCTGACAACCCCACCTGTGTCTCAATATGAGTATCATTATGGTCAGATTCTGCAGAGACACTGACATCAGGATCAGAGTGGTAGGGACCGCAGCCACCATGTCCACCTGTGATGAAAAAACAACATAAGCAAATTACCACTGGCACTATAAGGTTTGCTGGTATATATATATATATATATATATATATATATATATATATATATATATATATATATATATATAAGAAACAAACCAGTGAAATACAAAACTGCAGAAAAGAAAAAATTTGCCAGGTGAATCCGTCACTAGCCAAGATAAAATACAGCAAGCTGGTAGCGATATTCTTAACGCAAGTTTATTGTTTTTTTAGGACAACATACATTTTCGCTACTGTTCAACAGTAGCTTCTTCAGAGAAACAGACAAAAAGAAAGCGCCAAACATTTAAACCTGCAAGCGATGTAATTGCATTGCAACACGTCACTACAAGTCACACATGAGCATACTCATTCAGTAACTACAATGTGTTGGTACAACTATAAAATGCATATAAAAACAAACTTATACAACAGTATTATGTTAAAAATAATATGGGCAATTCATTCAACAAATTAATACTTGTATAAATCATCGATTGCTAATGTAATATGATGTACTATGCCAGCTCTACTACTGCACATTTTACAACAAAGAATCCAAGGTTAATGTACAAATATATAAGGGCTGTCAATGGTTTTACCTCAAAATTGTACCTTCCACATTATACAATTAATATATATAAAAAATTTTGTAAGAAATAAGTGATAATTAATAATACCATGATGTTGTTTCAAAACAAGATCAGATATAAATATTTTAAAATTCTTATGCTAATTATAGTTATTTACATTATAAACATTTAAAACATTATGTCACAAAAACAATTTTAAAACCACATGTTAACTAATGGGAAAGTTTTACCTCAAAGTGCTCCTTAATTTTAATATACAATTAATATTACAATTTTCATTCAACCCAGGTATACTAAACGCATCTAATGTTAGTTGCCATTCTAGTTCACAAGCTTCTAAGAGGAGTGAAAAAGGACCTCCTCTAATAGTATAGGGTACATGATCTATAGCTAAAAAATGGAAGCTGTGACCAGGGTTGTTAAAAATATGTTTCGCTAAGGCGTTATCACTTTTGTTTTTCTTAATAGCATAAATGTGTTCATACAGCCTTTCACGTAATTTACGATCTGTTTTCCCTACGTAAAAGGCTGGACAACAGTCACATGTAGCTAAATAAATAATGGATTTAGTCTCACAGTTAAGTTTATAATTGATATAATATTTTTTGTTTCTAATAGAAAAGGAATTTGATGTTTTCAAATATTTACAATAGTTGCAAGAACCACAAATGAATGTCCCCTTTTGTCTTGAGGTAATATCGATTTCTTTGTTTCTTTCAAGAAACATTTTGAGGTTGTTACCTTTCTTGTATACTACAACAGGATTTTGTCCTAGTTTTTCTGAGAGTTGTAAGTTACTCCTGATGAAATACCAATTTTTGAAAACTATATGTCTAATCTGGTTGGAATTAGTGTTGAAAGTGGTAATAAAGCTAGTAGTGAATTGTTTAACCAATGTAATATTAAGACAATTCTGATTGTCTATATTGTTTGTAATGAGGATATCGGAGGTGAGACTAGTAAGATCACTTATAATGTTGTACATATCTTTAGCAAGTAATGGTGTGTAAATTCCATTAGATCGTTTTAGTCCAACTTCTTGGATCATCTCATCAATAAGAACTAAAGGATAACTACGATTGAGAAACATAGTTTTCAAAAGTTGACATTCTCTGTAAAAAGTTGTGTCAAGGGAACACATCCTAGCTGCTCTAATGAGTTGCCCTTTAATTATTGACCGTTTTTGTTTGAATGGATGAGAACTTGTGAAATGAAGGAAGGAATTACAATAGGTGGATTTTCTAAAAATAGATGAAAAGTAGAGACCTTTTGTAATATCCTTGTTGAGCTTGACATCTAAATAATCAATTTCTGTAGTAGAAAAATGGTAAGTAAATCTAAGAAAATTAGTTGTAGAGTTGAAAAAATCAATCAAGGCTGATGCCTCACTTGCATTCCCATGAAAAAGGATGAAAACGTCATCCAGGAATCTGGTATAATATTTAATAAGTGGCATAAAAACTGGGTTATTAAAGATGTAATGTTTCTCCCAGTATGCTACAAATAAATTTGCCACACTAGCACCACATGGTGAACCCATTGCTATCCCTTGTTTCTGTAAATAATACTCTTTGTTAAAAATGAAAAAAGTTGGATGTTAAAATATCTAACAATTCAGAAACTACATCAATTTCTCTTTGACTTGCGTTAAGCTCCTTCAAACTGAGTGTGATCCATTCTACTGCCTCATTGTGTGGTATAGATGTATATAAGTCGACAACGTCAACTGTAAGGAAATTATAAGAGATATCAAAGGCCAAATTATTGATGTTACTCAGAAATGACCAAGAGTCCTTACAGATTTCCGGAATGTTTTTTATATATTTGGAAAGGATGTTGTCGACCAATTGTGCACAAGGGTATGTCATAGACCCACGGCCATCAATAAGGGCTCGCATAGGTGGATTGTTGAGATCCTTGTGTATCTTAGGGATCCCAAAAATGATAGGAACTTTAGGAAAGGGAATGTCAATGTAATTGTAAGTGTCAAAATCGATCTTAGCTCCAATGAAAAGGTCTCTGAAATAACCTCTAATTCTAGAGTAAGATACATTCATTTCATTTAATGAGGATAAAGTATATGCTGGACTTTGTAATACTAACAGCATTTTCATAATATACTCAGAAGTGTCAAAAATAACTAGGCCACCACCTTTATCTGGCTTTATCACCCTCACGGGGGAAAGGCAAAGATTGTTGAAAGCAATCAACTGCTGTCTAGATATATTTGGTTTCCCATGCTTGTTACTAAGGTATGACATTTGACTAAGGTGTCTAATATTCAATTCACACATGTTTTCAAATAATAGTAACGCAGGATGTAAAGAAGGGTTAAATGTACTGGTAGATCTTAAAATATCTGAAGCTGTAAAAACTGAGTTTTTGAACAGTAAATGCAAATTAAGTTTCCTCACATAACATTTTAAATCAATAATAGTTTTTGCTAGATTAAAATGTTTACTAGGTACAAATGTATTACCAAAAGCTAACAGTTCAATCAGTGGAGGGTCTAGTTCAATACTGGAGAAATTGTAAATTTTAAAGTCACCTTGTAAGTTAGTCAACATTCTCAGTTTGCTCCCTACATAAGTGTGAGCATTATTACCATCAAGTTCAAATGTTACCGGTAATTGTTCCGGTTCTTGTTCTTGTTCCTCTGGAACCGGTTGTTGCGTGCTCCTAAAAAATTCCCCTTATTTGGGGTGTTGTTTGAATTAATATTATCTGCAATTCTTTGTTGGTAATTCCAGAGTTATTGTTGTTGTTGGCCCGAATTCTATTGCTCCGTCTTGGTACCTCAATAAATTGGTCTTCCGTAATTTCTTCTATAGGGTCAATATCAGTTATATTGGAAGTAGCAGAATGTGTTGATATATTAGAGGTACTTGCTGGGATTTTGCCACTACTGGAAAGTTGCAATTTGGGATAAACATTGTTATGCGTATAAGCTGTTCTATCTCTTGAAAGAGGTGCAGACTACATAACCTGCAGTACATGTATTTTAAAACAAAGCGGGTTACTCAATAACTTCCCAAGCTTACAGTGGATATAGTAAGTGTACACACACCTGCTAACATGCCAGGCTTTCATGATATATCACATGAGACCTCAGAAATCAGGTCATAACATTGCCATCATTTCATATGACATATAACCTGGGCAATCCAACTGAAGAACATGCACATCAGTTGCAGGTAACATCTGGTAACTGAAATAGATACAATAGACTGGTTGCATGAGTGTGCATACCCTTAAAGTAATACTATGTAAAAGCAACTTTTGATTTAATCACAGCATGCATTCCTCTTGGAAAGGTGTTTATCAGCATGGCGCATCTTGACTTGACAATCTTTGCACACTCTCCCTTGCAAAACACCTCCAACTATGTCAGACTGCAATGGCATCCCCTGTGCACTGCCCTCTTCAGGTCACCCTGCATATATCCTTTTGGATGTAGGTGTGGGCTCTGACTCATTCAGTGCAAAACATTGCATGTGTCCTGGTAAAGCCATCCTTTTGTTAATATGGTTGTATGGTTTTGGCCATTGTTGTGTGGAAAGGTGGAGTTCCTCACCATCAACAGCTATACGGCAGAAGCCAGAACATTTTGGAGCCACAAGGGACCAGTGTTTGCAACTGTTTATAATCCCCTCTAACTTGGCTACAGCCTCAATTCCAGCTTGTGAACAGCAACCCCAAGGCAGGACACTGCCATCACCATGCTTCACCATGGGGGTGGTGTTGTGGTAATGTGCAGTAGTGAAATTGCTCCAAACACACCTGCCAGAATTGCAGCCAAAGAGTACAACCGTGGTCCCATATTACCATAACACATTTTCCCACTTGCTTTTTGGAGACCTAATGTATTGTTTTCAGACTTTCACCAGGCCTGGATATTGTTTGGTGTGAGGAACCTCTGCCATCTTCCAACCCTACCATATAGGCAGGACATATGGAGACCATGGAAGGTTGTTGCGAGATTTGGTACACACCCAGTACTTGCTGGAGATTCCTGCTACTCCTTCACTGTTGCTGTAGAGCTCCTGGCAGCCTGCCAGGTCAGTTTTGGTCTTGTATTTTCATAGACTTTGATGGGATGTCCACTCCTTCACAATGTCACTGTAGCCCCATATTTTCACCACCTTTTGATGACTCTCTGCACTGTGCTCCATGGTATTTGCAGTTCTGTGGAAATGTTTTGGTACCCTTCTCCATGCTAATACATCTCAAACATGTGATCCCTTAGCAGCTTTGTCAGGTCTATGTGAACCATAGCTGTTGCTGTAGCAGGCAACTGGGTATATGTTAGGATAATCCTGGTAGGACAGCTCACCATTAGTTGCTGTTAATCAAAGAATCTCTGTAATTGATGGCTGTTGTGTATCCAATAAGATATACTGCTGTAGTTATAGCGAAAGCTGCCTCAACACAGTACTAGCTTCAGCCTGTGCACACATATGCATCTAGGTTGTTGCACTATTGTTATGTGTCATTGTTGTTCCCCTAACAGATTTGTTTGCTTTACAATTGAATTGCACAGGTTACAGGTCACATGAAAGGTTGGCAGTATTTTGAACTTGTTTATTGTGCTCCCATTTTTGCATATCACACATACCTGGCATTCTAACAGGTGTGTACACCATTTATATGCACTGTATACCACTAATTCTTACAATATGACCCTAGTTTTGGGCCTTTGCCCCCCCCCCATTTTGTCAGTCTTTGTCCAGGTGTCTTGCAATGACAGGTTGTGAGGTATGCTACAGATAGGTGACATCTCCTGCAACTAGGCCCCTGTCATGACCATCGTGGTGCAATGCAGTAAACACCGCCACAAGTGAACATGCAGATATTGCCAAAAGGCTGAGTGTAACAATTGTGTGCCTGAGGTACTGGTGAGCCACAACAGGGAAACCCGATACTTACTGGTTTCAGGCTGCTGTTCCCTGTGCAGACGAAAGGGACCTATGTAGTTGTGAGGGAGAGGTATTGTCAGCAGATTCACATTAGGCGTTGGTATAAGATGAACGCTACGTTTCTGCACAGGTACAGTACACACTATGATATTACACAATTTGCTGTCCTTCACCATAGATGTTCACTTGTGTGCATTACTACACCCCACCCTCTAATCCATTTTGCACTGACATATGCATCTAGAGACTCTGTAGAAGACATTTTAATTGCTACCTCATTACACTGATGTGCACTTTGGCCTTACCTGGATACTCCTCGCCTGTTGCCTGGGTGCCATCCATCTACACATCTGCTGTTTCCCTTGTTTGAGTGTGGGGGCTGTACCAAGATTGGCAAGGAGCTCCTCTGTCACCGTAAGTGGGGCCTGTGCAGCTGGCCCCCCACCAGTAGCAGTACAATCCCTCATTACAGCATCAGCCCTTTGCCAGGCACGATGTATCAGGTCAGTTGTTCGATGCCTGACCTGATCATATGTGCATCCATGGTGGCCCAACACATTCACTCTGTGGACAATTTCATCTGACAGGGCAGTCTGCTTCTGCAGATTTTGTTGGCTACGGTCAGAAAGGATGGCATAGTTTAAGATTATAACTTCTGTAATGTCTGCTGTCTATGTATTGGTGTAAGGTGGTTGCTGCTGCATGGCACCTGGAAGACATACACAGGGAAACACATCACAGGACCTCAGACATTGCCCAGAGTTCTTTACATAGCCAGCACATGCATATGGAGTATCATTAGCCACCAGTTACAAGCACATCATACCCCTGTACCTGGCAGCACTGTATGAACAAGCGTTATAGTCCTGGCCCTGATGTGTCATGTTCCCCACCAGTGAGGGCCAGTACATTGCATAAACCACCATTCATCATTTACGTTTTTGTAGAGGGATGACAGTGACTATGTTCCTTGCAGATAGGATTTCAGTGGTGCTTAGGCTTTGCTTGCATACAGTGTATAATGGAGCTGGAAGCATGTTACTGGGTTCATGTAGGATGCAGACAGGAATGCTATCAGTCCCCAAGGGGACTTGCTTTTGTTAACTTTGAATAGACAGTTTGCACCTGATCCATGATGATTTGGGGAGGGGTGCTTGTGCTGTGCATATCCACCTATACTGATGGTGATCCAGGGGGGTGATGTTTGCTCTAAACCTGTCTGCAGCAGGTTGACCGCAGCTATGGTGTGTGTGTATCTGCTATGATTGACCACCATTACAGGGTGGATTGGGTTGGTGCCTTTGAGACTGCAGACATATGTGAAGATGGCTTCATGATTGCCCTTAGTGGATGTGTCCAATTTGTACTCATAGTTAGCCTTACAGTAATCCACCTGTGACCTAATATGCACATTCAGACAAAGGTTGACATGCCGCCAATCGGTGTCTGCTCCTACTTTGCCCTGTACAACGAATATAGCATCACATTATGTGCTTTGTGCATTGCTGCTGTCCAGCAAAGGGGTTTACTCTAATTTGCTGGAGAGCGGTTTTACAAGTAAGGTATTACTGAGGCCATACAGCTATGTGGGTGGTCATATATCTGTAGTAGGCATGGACACAGGGTCAGAACACAGTTGGCCACCTCTACAATTTCAACGTGATACTCATGCTTATTATACTACCCATGTATGTGTGCTCATGCTTATTATACTACCCATGTCTGTGTCAGGACAATGACACAACCAGTAGCTGTAGAGGTGTAACTCTGTTGGATGCACAGAAACTAAGGTGACACGCATATACAACATGTACAGCTTATTCACCTGATGTTTTGCATCCCATGTCAGTTGCTATGAGGCAGCCAAGTACACCTATCCATATATATATATATATATATATATATATATATATATATATATATATATATATATATACACACACACACACACATATATATATATATATATATATATATATATATATATATATATATATATATATATATATATACACACACACACAGGTAATATCTGCTATACATTTCTGTTCTATGTCAGTATGGCACACTGTAATGACATTCTTACTACTCACTCAGTCATGTCAGCCTATTAGGACAGGACATCTGTAGGACAACGCACATACATGGTGGTCTATGGGCCACAATTAGTGACACTTTCTTCATATTGCTGCAACACACATATGTCATTTGATAGTGCAGTAGCTTTTGCATTCACAGACATACCCTGGAGGATGTCTGATGCTCATATGGCAGGCAGAGAGGTGAAAGGTTAGGTGTGTGGTACTGAGGGTTGGAACTGTTAATGTTGTGAGTATGACTGGTATGGGGACAGAGCTAGCTGATGTGCTGGACAGAGGAAAGGTGGATATATTGTGTATGCCAGAGACCAAATGGAAGGGGTGTACAGCTGTGTGTATTGCAGTTGAGTACAAATAGTTCTATCATGGTGTGTATGGGAGTGGGAACTGGTGTAGGGGTTAACATAAAGGAACATTAGGCCAAGGGTGTTTGTGGAGGTGATAAGAGTGTCTGGTAGAGTGATGTTCAGTAGGCTGGGGATTGATGGTGTAATGTTGACAGTTGTTAGTACATATGCTCCACTAATTGCTTGTGTGATAGATGAGAGAGAGAAGTACTTTGGTGTGGTTGGATGAAGTGGTGATGCGTGTACCCAAGGGTGAGTGAGTGAGTGGTGATTGGAGTAGATTTCAATGAGCATGTTGGTGAAGGGGACAGAAGGGATGCAGAAGTAATGTGTAGGTATGGTGTCAAGCAAAGGAATGCAGAAGGTGAGATGGTGGTGAAGTTTGCAACAGAGATTGGACATGGGTTTGTTGAATACATAGCTTTACAAGACCGAGGGGCATAGGGTGACATACCAGAGTGGAGGAAGATGCACACATGTGGATTATCTCCTATGCAGGTGGGCCTGTTTGAAGGGGATTGGTAACTGTAAACTGGTGACAGGGGAAGGTGTAGTTAGGCACGATGGAAGGTTGGTCTGTGGGATAATGTTGGTGATCAAGAAGAGGGGGAGAAGTGTGAGAGCAGCGCCATGGATCAAATGGTGGATACTGAGAAAGGGTGATTGTGAGGTTGAGTTCAGGGAAGAGTTAAGACAGGCAGTAGGTGGCAGTGAAGAGTTAGCAAATATCTGAGTAACTACATCTGAGCTGGTAAGGGGGTTGAGTAGAACGGGGCTTGATGTGACATCTGCACAAAGGAAGGAGGACAAGAAGACCTGGTGGTAGCATGAGGAAGTACAGGGGAGTATACTGAGATAGAGGCTGGCCAAGGAGAAGTGGGATTGTCAGACAGATGAAGAAAGTAGACAGGTGTATAGGGAGATGGGGTGCATGGCAAAAAGAGTGGTGGCAAAGGCCGAGGATGGGGCATCTGAAGGGTTGCATGTAAGATTGGACACCAAGGATGGAGACTAGGACCTGTACCAATTGGCTTGATAGAAGAGGCATATAACTAGAAAGGATGTGCAGCAGATAAGGCTGAGAAAGGATAATGGTAGAAGTGAACTCACAAGCGAGGAGAGTGTGTCAAGCAGGTAGAAACAGTACTTTGATGGGCTGTTGAATGAAGAGAATAAGAGAGGGAGAAGGTTGGATGATGTGGGTATGGTGAATCAGGATATGCAACAGATTATTAAGGGGGAAGTAAGGATAGCTATGAAGAGGTTTAAGAATGGAAAGGCTATTGGTCCAGATGACATACCTCTGGAAGCATGGAGGGGTTTAGGACAAATGGCAGTGGTCCTTTTAACTGGATTGTTTACTGTAATCTTGGAAAGTGAGAGGATGCATGAGGAATGGATAAAATGTGTTTGGGCACTGATTATGAGAATAAGGGTGGTGTGCAGAGCTGTAGTAACTACAGAGGGATAACACTGATCAGTCACAGCATGAGGTAATGGTAAAGGGTGATGGAAGCTAGGCTAAGAAGGGAGGTGAGGATTACTGATCAGCAGCATGCTTTCATGCTAGGAATAAACACAAATGTTATGTTTGCTCTAAGAGTGTTGATGGGGACATACAGAGAATTTCAGATATAGCTGTGTTGTAGCTTTGTGGACTTAGAGACAGCATATGGCAGGATGCCTACACAGGAATTGTGGTGCTGTATGAGGTGGTCATGAGTGGCAGAGGAATTTATAAGAATGCTACAGGATCTGTACAAGGCTAGTGTGACAGCAGTGAGTTCTGCATTGGGAGTGACAGGTGTGTTTAAGGTGGAGGTGGGAGTACATCATGGATCAGCTATGAGCCCTTTCTTATTTGCAGTGGTGATGGACAGGTTGACAGACATGATCAGACAGGAGTCCCCCTAAATTGTGCTGTTTGCAGATGATATTGTGGTCTGTATTGAGAGTAGGGAACAGGTTGAGGAGAGCCTGGAGAGGTAGAGGTAGGGTCTAGAGAGGGGAGAAATTATGGTCAGCAGGACTAAGATGGAATGTATGTATGTGAATGGGAGGGAGGAATGAGAAATGGTGAGGATGCAGGGAGTACAGTTTTCAAAGGTGGTTAAGGTGTAAATACTTAGGAACAACAGTTCAGCATAATGGCGAGTGTGGGGGAGAGGTGAGGATGTGAGTATGGGCTGGATGTTGGTGGTGGGGAAGAGTGTCAGGTATGATTAGTGACAGACAAGTACCATTAAGAGTGATAGGGAAGGTCTACAAGAGGATAGTGAGACCAGCTATGTTATATGGGTTGGAGACACTGGCATTGAAATAAGACGCACAAGTCAGAGCTGGACGTAGTAGAGTTACTGATGGTGTGATTTGCACTGGATGTGGCCTAGCAATGTCACAGTCAGTATTGTGCAACACACACTCCAGTAATGGTCATATGTGAGCCATCCTTTCCTGGGGTGAGTCAGGGCCCTGGATACTCCTCGCCTGTTGCCTGGGTGCCATCCATCTACACATCTGCTGTTTCCCTTGTTTGAGTGTGGGGGCTATCCCAAGATTGGCAAGGAGCTCCTCTGTCACCGTAAGTGGGGCCTGTGCAGCTGGCCCCCCACCAGTAGCAGTACAATCCCTCATTACAGCATCAGCCCTTTGCCAGGCACGATGTATCAGGTCAGTTGTTCGATGCCTGACCTGATCATATGTGCATCCATGGTGGCCCAACACATTCACTCTGTGGACAATTTCATCTGACAGGGCAGTCTGCTTCTGCAGATTTTGTTGGCTATGGTCAGAAAGGATGGCATAGTTTAAGATTATAACTTCTGTGATGTCTGCTGTCTCTGTATCAGTGTAAGGTGGTTGCTGCTGCATGGCACCTGGAAGACATACACAGGGAAACACATCACAGGACCTCAGACATTGCCCAGAGTTCTTTACATAGCCAGCACATGCATATGGAGTATCATTAGCCACCAGTTACAAGCACATCATACCCCTGTACCTGGCAGCACTGTATGAACAAGTGTTATAGTCCTGGCCCTGATGTGTCATGTTCCCCACCAGTGAGGGCCAGTACATTGCATAAACCACCATTCATCATTTACGTTTTTGTAGAGGGATGACAGTGACTGTGTTCCTTGCAGATGGGATTTCAGCGGTGCTTAGGCTTTGCTTGCATACAGTGTGTAATGGAGCTGGAAGCATGTTACTGGGTTCATGTAGGATGCAGACAGGAATGCTATCAGTCCCCAAGGGGGCTTGCTTTTGTTAACTTTGAAAAGACAGTTTGCACCTGATCCATGATGATTTGGGGAGGGGTGCTTTTCCTGTGCATATCCACCTATACTGATGGTGATCCAGGGGGGTGATGTTTGCTCTAAACCTGTCTGCAGCAGGTTGACTGCAGCTATGGTGTGTGTGTATCTGCTATGATTGACCACCATTACAGGGTGGATTGGGTTGGTGCCTTTGAGACTGCAGACATATGTGAAGATGGCTTCATGATTGCCCTTAGTGGATGTGTCCAATTTGTACTCATAGTTAGCCTTACAGTAATCCACCTGTGACCTAATATGCACATTCAGACAAAGGTTGACATGCCGCCAATCGGTGTCTGCTCCTACTTTGCCCTGTACAACGAATATAGCATCACATTATGTGCTTTGTGCATTGCTGCTGTCCAGCAAAGGGGTTTACTCTAATTTGCTGGAGAGCGGTTTTACAAGTAAGGTATTACTGAGGCCATACAGCTATGTGGGTGGTCATATATCTGTAGTAGGCATGGACACAGGGTCAGAACACAGTTGGCCACCTCTACAATTTCAACGTGATACTCATGCTTATTATACTACCCATGTATGTGTGCTCATGCTTATTATACTACCCATGTCTGTGTCAGGACAATGACACAACCAGTAGCTGTAGAGGTGTAACTCTGTTGGATGCACAGAAACTAAGGTGACACGCATGTACAACATGTACAGCTTATTCACCTGATGTTTTGCATCCCATGTCAGTTGCTATGAGGCAGCCAAGTACACCTATCCATATATATATATATATATATATATATATATATATATATATATATATATATATATATATACACACACACACACACATATATATATATATATATATATATATATATATATATATATATATATATCTACACACACACAGGTAATATCTGCTATACATTTCTGTTCTATGTCAGTATGGCACACTGTAATGACATTCTTACTACTCACTCAGTCATGTCAGCCTATTAGGACAGGACATCTGTAGGACAACGCACATACATGGTGGTCTATGGGCCACAATTAGTGACACTTTCTTCATATTGCTGCAACACACATATGTCATTTGATAGTGCAGTAGCTTTTGCATTCACAGACGTACCCTGGAGGATGTCTGATGCTCATATGGCAGGCAGAGAGGTGAAAGGTTAGGTGTGTGGTACTGAGGGTTGGAACTGTTAATGTTGTGAGTATGACTGGTATGGGGACAGAGCTAGCTGATGTGCTGGACAGAGGAAAGGTGGATATATTGTGTATGCCAGAGACCAAATGGAAGGGGTGTACAGCTGTGTGTATTGCAGTTGAGTACAAATAGTTCTATCATGGTGTGTATGGGAGTGGGAACTGGTGTAGGGGTTAACATAAAGGAACATTAGGCCAAGGGTGTTTGTGGAGGTGATAAGAGTGTCTGGTAGAGTGATGTTCAGTAGGCTGGGGATTGATGGTGTAATGTTGACAGTTGTTAGTACATATGCTCCACTAATTGCTTGTGTGATAGATGAGAGAGAGAAGTACTTTGGTGTGGTTGGATGAAGTGGTGATGCGTGTACCCAAGGGTGAGTGAGTGGTGATTGGAGCAGATTTCAATGAGCATGTTGGTGAAGGGGACAGAAGGGATGCAGAAGTAATGTGTAGGTATTGTGTCAAGCAAAGGAATGCAGAAGGTGAGATGGTGGTGAAGTTTGCAACAGAGATTGGACATGGGTGTGTTGAATACATAGCTTTACAAGACCGAGGGGCATAGGGTGACATACCAGAGTGGAGGAAGATGCACACATGTGGATTATCTCCTATGCAGGTGGGCCTGTTTGAAGGGGATTGGTAACTGTAAACTGGTGACAGGGGAAGGTGTAGTTAGGCACGATGGAAGGTTGGTCTGTGGGATGATGTTGGTGATCAAGAAGAGGGGGAGAAGTGTGAGAGCAGCACCATGGATCAAATGGTGGATAGTGAGAAAGGGTGATTGTGAGGTTGAGTTCAGGGAAGAGTTAAGACAGGCAGTAGGTGGCAGTAAAGAGTTAGCAAATATCTGAGTAACTACATCTGAGCTGGTAAGGGAGTTGAGTAGAACGGGGCTTGATGTGACATCTGCACAAAGGAAGGAGGACAAGAAGACCTGGTGGTAGCATGAGGAAGTACAGGGGAGTATACTGAGATAGAGGTTGGCCAAGGAGAAGTGGGATTGTCAGACAGATGAAGAAAGTAGACAGGTGTATAGGGAGATGGGGTGCATGGCAAAAAGAGTGGTGGCAAAGGCCGAGGATGGGGCATCTGAAGGGTTGCATGTAAGATTGGACACCAAGGATGGAGACTAGGACCTGTACCAATTGGCTTGATAGAAGAGGCATATAACTAGAAAGGATGTGCAGCAGATAAGGCTGAGAAAGGATAATGGTGGAAGTGAACTCACAAGCGAGGAGAGTGTGTCAAGCAGGTAGAAACAGTACTTTGATGGGCTGTTGAATGAAGAGAATAAGAGAGGGAGAAGGTTGGATGATGTGGGTATGGTGAATCAGGATATGCAACAGATTATTAAGGGGGAAGTAAGGATAGCTATGAAGAGGTTTAAGAATGGAAAGGCTATTGGTCCAGATGACATACCTCTGGAAGCATGGAGGGGTTTAGGACAAATGGCAGTGGTCCTTTTAACTGGATTGTTTACTGTAATCTTGGAAAGTGAGAGGATGCATGAGGAATGGATAAAATGTGTTTGGGCACTGATTATGAGAATAAGGGTGGTGTGCAGAGCTGTAGTAACTACAGAGGGATAACACTGATCAGTCACAGCATGAGGTAATGGTAAAGGGTGATGGAAGCTAGGCTAAGAAGGGAGGTGAGGATTACTGATCAGCAGCATGCTTTCATGCTAGGAATAAACACAAATGTTATGTTTGCTCTAAGAGTGTTGATGGGGACATACAGAGAATTTCAGATATAGCTGTGTTGTAGCTTTGTGGACTTAGAGACAGCATATGGCAGGATGCCTACACAGGAATTGTGGTGCTGTATGAGGTGGTCATGAGTGGCAGAGGAATTTATAAGAATGCTACAGGATATGTACAAGGCTAGTGTGACAGCAGTGAGTTCTGCATTGGGAGTGACAGGTGTGTTTAAGGTGGAGGTGGGAGTACATCAGGGATCAGCTATGAGCCCTTTCTTATTTGCAGTGGCGGTGGACAGGTTGACAGACATGATCAGACAGGAGTCCCCCTAAATTGTGCTGTTTGCAGATGACATTGTGGCCTGTATTGAGAGTAGGGAACAGGTTGAGGAGAGCCTGGAGAGGTAGAGGTAGGGTCTAGAGAGGGGAGAAATTATGGTCAGCAGGACTAAGATGGAATGTATGTATGTGAATGGGAGGGAGGAATGAGAAATGGTGAGGATGCAGGGAGTACAGTTTTCAAAGGTGGTTAAGGTGTAAATACTTAGGAACAACAGTTCAGCATAATGGCGAGTGTGGGGGAGAGGTGAGGATGTGAGTATGGGCTGGATGTTGGTGGTGGGGAAGAGTGTCAGGTATGATTAGTGACAGACAAGTACCATTAAGAGTGATAGGGAAGGTCTACAAGAGGATAGTGAGACCAGCTATGTTATATGGGTTGGAGACACTGGCATTGAAAAAAGAGGCACAAGTCAGAGCTGGACGTAGCAGAGTTACTGATGGTGTGATTTGCACTGGATGTGGCCTAGCAATGTCACAGTCAGTATTGTGCAACACACACTCCAGTAATGGTCATATGTGAGCCATACTTTCCTGGGGTGAGTCAGGGCCCTGAGCTGTGTTCTGTCACTGCAGACAGACACAGTTTCTATGGCCATAGGTTCTGCTCAGCAATATATCAGTACCGCATGTGTTAATGAGACATAATATTGTTTGAACTTCCTATTTTCCACCTTTACATGCCCCTACTACATTCCATTACAGGCTTAATTGTTTGACACAGCTGTGTTTTTTTGTTTCAGTTCAGTTGGTATACTTCATCAGTCTCAGTGTGTGTGTCTGTCTGTTTGCTTGTTTCTGTGTAGTGTGTGTGTATGTGTGTGTGTGTGTGTGTGTGTGTGTGTGTGTGTGTGTGTGTGTGTGTGTGTGTGTGTGTGTGTGCTTGTGTGTCTATCTCTCTGAGACAGATGTAGGATATACATCTGTTTTGTATAGGCAGCATCTTGCCTTTAGTAGGTAATGCTCATGAGCAGCTGATGGCCTGTGTACCAATTGGAGTCCCCCACTTGCTAATTGCATGTGAAACAGCTGGGGTATAATTCCTATACCCAATAGCATAGAAACATACTCCTATAACTGAGTACTTCATGTGGGCATTGCCCCTTTTCCTTGCCTGGGAGGAGTACTTCATGGAGGTGTGTGACGAACAGCATCACAGAGTGTAGTTGGGAATACTTCTAACAACAAACACTCTGGAGACAGCCCAACAAACTGGGAAAGAATGCTCCAGACATAGGGACAGAATGCAAGTATTGCTGTTACAATATTGAAGTAATGCTACTTTGACAGGGTTTGTGTGGCTATGGCTGCTCTGCATGAATTTAAGTCTGATAGTGTTATGTGGCTGACATAACTCTCAACTGTAGGGCTATCCATAGACTGGCCAGGGTTTGGACTCTTATATTTGGTATGTTACTCACACATTTTTTGGACTTGGAAATTCAGTAGCATACTCTGAGGACTGCAGTCAGTAAATGGTAACATCCATGTGTGCTTCTGACTTCATATCCCTCAGAACAGATATGTTACAACAATCCTGTTACACCAGCAACTTTCTCAGTTTATGACAGCAATATATCAATAATGCCCCTGTGTTTGGGCCTCTGCCCCAAGTATGTCAGGCTTTGTCCAGATGTTATGATGTAAAGAAGTGTATAGTTATAGTATATCATTATATAGTGACTTAATTGCAGATATCATCCCAGTGATGTATCAGACTGCCAGACATGTTACGTGTAGAAGGCCTTATATATGAGGATGAAGCCTGAATGTGGGACTCTATACAGCTGAGAAGACTGTGTATTTCTAGCAATTGTTGACAGACTGTTAGGATTGTGTAGCAGTGTATTGTGAATGTGTTATTTGGCCTGTGTAAGGAGGGGGGTAGATGTAAGTGCTGAGGGTCCTTTTCTATCTGACTTTGCATGCTGCTCCAGCTTCTGATGCTCTATCAGCTGTATATGTTAGTAGGGACAGACTGAGACATGTCCCATACCACAGTTAGGTGTCAGACTACACCGTGAATTGGGCCAGTACATATAGGGGTAGTGTGTGAGTGGCAAACATGCTGATGATTTTGTTCACGCAGTCCATATACTCTACTGTTCCTGTGGCTTACCAGTATACCACTTTGAATGTGGTGAGATTGGTTCTTGGTATGTACTTTCACACTGGTGTCTGTTGGTCAGTGCTGTTACATCCCTGTAGTGCCTGATATATTTGCAATTACATGTGTATTCCCCCATAGCAAAATTGGGTTTGTTTTGTGTCAGTCTGCCTGTAGTTTAGACAGTACTTGGTGACATGCCTAGCAGTTCAGTGTAGTTTCCCTACTGTGATGTTATGTCCCAGTATTTATCAGATGTACTGTTGCCTGGCCCCCATATGTGTTGTGTATGTCTGACACATCAGGGGGATGATGTGAAGATTCATGTCAGTGAGTAGTGGGGAGTAATTTGGTTTTGGACTCGGGATATTCCTGTCAATAAATGGTACAACAGACAGGAGAGTGTTACTGCATCAACTGTGTCACCTTATCTACTCCAGTATATGAGATATGTTCCCAGTTTCATGGCTTTACACCCTCCCCCCTGGTCGGGCTTGGACCAGATTTGTTGCACTAAGGGGTTCTGAGCATACCACTCGACTGGCCAAATTGTTTCAGACTGTCCAGGATTATTGCTCATATGTATATTCTGTTCCACAGAATTATTATTTTCATTTATGTGGTAAATCACTGTGATGATGTTAGGATTTCTGTCTGTAAATGATGACATACATTTCAGTTTCAAAACTCACATCCTTCTGAACATGTATGCTGACACGAACCCTGCTACTGTAGCGACTTTCTACATTTATAACTGCAGTACGTACATTATGTCCCTGTTCTTGGACCATTGCCCCCATTTTGGCAGCCTTTGTCCAGAATTATTGCACTAAGAGGTGTAGAGGTATGGTGCCAGGTATGACTCATTACATGTTATGAGCATATATATATATATATATATATATATATATATATATATATATATATATATATATATATATATATATATTCTTTGAGATATATTTATCTATCATCCTGCACATCTATATGTGTATATTTATATATACTAAACATGACTGATTCCACAGTGTTCCTTCCCTACTATTCTATACCTGTA